>NC_133652.1:141110177-141389492 GCF_009905375.1 Apium graveolens | reverse complement strand
GCCTTAGAAGGACTAGCATCTTAGCCTATCATGCTTCTTGTTATTCACATGCTGACGAGGTAGTCTTATCATTAGAAACATGCTTACCATTAAAATAAGCATACATCATATTAAAAGACAAGACATACAATTAGAACACCACATGCTTTATGAGAGTGATTAACAGCAGGCAATTTATCATGGTAGACATGACATTTTTGTTATCCAACTCATGTGTGTCTGAGTTAGTCTCAGTTGCTTTCACAACTTTGACAGGAACTTTCTACACACTTGACTTGGAAACAACCTTCTCATTAGCAAGATCTTCAGCACGTATTTCTTCTTGAATAACAGAAGGGTCGCATCAAATGGTTCAGCAATTGATTTATAGGGGGTTCATCAACACCCTTCAGCACATGTGGTACTTCCCTCCCTTTAGCACAGACACGAGGAGGGGAGTTTATGCCTAATTCTCCAAAACAACATTGTAATCATAACCTATTCCAGATGTTTGATTAACAGAATGCTTACTGTAGAACTCTTTAGCCTTCGAACAAGAATTGAAGTAGGCTCTAACCTTAGTCTCAAGACCGGTGATCTTGTCTTTGAGAATAGTTTCGAGTTTTCTAAACAGTCAACTCTATTCTCTAGAAAAGATACTTGTTCTTTTAATTTGTCTTGATTAATGTGCACAAGTCTTAATTCATTGACCTCTTTCCAAGGTCTGTGATCTGTAAACTTAACAGTTCATTATCACGACGTGCACAATCTAAGTTACCTCTTAGATGATAACCTTTCAGCATCAGAAAGTTTTACCTCTATTCTTGACGATGAAGCTTTTCCATCAATAGCCATAAGAGCAAGATTTCCTTCATCTTCATCTTCACTATCAGTATCATCCCAGCTTCTTCCCTTTGCCAGATAAGCCCTTTCAGAGTTCTTTCTTACTTGCTTTGGCTTCCACATTCTGTGGTAAAGTGTCCCAACTCATTGCAGTTTATAGCATCTGATGGTGCTCCGATCAACCATCCCTGTTTTGTATCCACCACTGCTGGTGTTAGAGGATGAAGATCCACCTTTCTGGAATTTGTTGTAGTTGGACTTGTACTTGAATTTGGGATTTCTCTTGAATCTGACATTGGAGAATCTCTTGACAATTTGGGCCATTGACTCATCTTCCAATTGCTCCGCTCTTCCAAGAAATAAAAATCATCACTGGATTGATTTGTAGTAGGAGGATCATATTCTGCTACTAATACATTTTCCTCAGCCTTGGAATACTGTACCATTCTTTCCGACTATTGAGATTGTTGTTGTTGTTGTTGACCCTTCAGCTACAAGAGCAGTAGATGTGCTGACCATTTTATCTTTCCGTAGACTCTTTTGATGAATCTGCTCCAACTCATAGGTTTTCAACATACCATAGAGTCTATCCAAAGAAATCTCACTCAGATCTCTAGCTTCTCTAATGGCAGTGATTCTATGTTCAAGATGAGTTGGCTAGTGTTAAAAGGAACTTTTTGTTGACCTCCCCGATTGAATAATATTTTCCATTTATGTTCAGGTTATTGATCAATGCATTGTACCTCTCAAACACTTCAGAAATTTCTTCTCCTGGATTTGATTTAAAATGTTCATACTCAGAGGTTAGGATCTCCAACTTGTTCTCCCTAACTTCCTCTGTGCCTTCATTAATCACCTCAATAGTTTTCCACATGTGTTTGGAATTTTTACAGTTCATCACATGTCTGTTCATCAAGGGATCAAGGGAATCAATTAATATTAATTGAAGGCTGGCATCCAAGGAGGCTTCTTCCTTTTCAGCAGGAGTAAAATCTTCATGCTCTTTTGGATAGGTTCTAGCTTTGGTAATCACAACATCATCTTCTATCACCTCCGGCTCAATAACCATCGGAGTTTTTGGACCCTTCTTTAACAAGTTCAGATATTTGGGGTTTGCAACTTGTAAAACAAGAGCATCTTCTTCTTCCACATGATATAATTTTCTTTATCAAATAGTGGAATTTTAACAGTTCCAACTTTTTGTGAAGTCATTATGAATTTTTGAATAAATAAAAATTCATGGAGTTGAAAAATCACAAAAGTATAGGATCTTGATTTGTTCGTTAATCAGAAAGCTCTGATACCAATTGTTAGGTCCCAATGTGTTTGTAGAAGGGGGGGTTGAATACAAACAGTACCGAATAATCGAATTAAATGCGGAATAAAAAATGTGAAACAAAATTCAAGTTAAATAAGAATATTATTAAACTTGAAGGGTGTTACAAAAACGGTATCGATTACAAGAAATTTAATCTCAAATTAATTATCACAAATCTAGAATAAATTCGACATGAACTTTTTCTATTTTTGTAATAAAAAGATTCAAATGCTAAACGCAATTTGAGATTAAGTTCTAGGGATTTTGATCCGCTAGATAGTTACACAAGAACAAGAGAATGATTTCTAGTTGATTGGATTTAACTTTACAAACTAGAAATTATGATCTTGAAGTTTGCAGATGAAGGATAAATATTTCTTCTGCGGCTGATTTGTTTTTTGTTCTTGAGTTGTGTTCTGTATATTGGATGATAATTGAATGTATGCTGCTCATGTTCTTTTTAAATCAATCAACAGACTCTCATTGAACTGGCAAGACAATCCTGAGCTCAGCAAGACAATCGGTAGGACTATTGATTGTACTAGCAAGACAATCTGATTGAACTACAATGACTTTCGGTATGACAATCAGTTGAACTAGTAAGACAATCTCCTTCCCAGTAAAACTTTCGGTATGACTATTGAAATGACTTGGCATGACAATCGGTATGACAATCCAGATTGTAATGCTAGTTCATTTTCAATTGTCTTGCTGATTTAAGACTGTTTTTAATCCAATTAAACTTCTGAAAATCCTTAATATTAATTCAGAATTAATTAATCAATTAATTCAATTAATCAATAAATTAATCTTTGCAGATATAATTTATTTTCTTAATTAAATTATATGACTTAATTAATTAATAGAGAATTAATACTAATCTTGAGCAGCAACCATTCTTCTGAAAATCTTCTGATAATCACAGTCAATTATGAATCAATTCCACCACTTCAATGTTGACACTCGATGTACTGTCTGGTTCATGAGTGACTAACTTCCGTGACGTTTCTTCATGTCTTGACTTTGATACTTGATTTTCTTCAGATTAAATCCTTGTAATTATCTGATACCCTGACGAGATCTCTGTCACTTGATTAAATCCACAACCTTGATTTATATCACTGAGGCTTGATCAATTTCTTGAACTTCTTCCAGTGAATTAATTCCTCAAGTCTGTAGATGAACCTTGTTTCTGAATCCTTTGACAGATGTTACTTTGCGAGATCTCTTTGACGGTAGATCCACTAATTTACTTATTACATTCTTATTTGAGTTGAGTTAAATCCTTGAATATACAAATAGGCTATGACATATGCCTTACCTCAATAGAGAGTCGTATTACTATACGAGGAAGGTTGCAGTGCAAGCATAGAATTCTAGTGACGCTGATGTCTAGAATGAGATCCCAGATTCGATTTTCGATATCGAGGGAGTTTCAAAGGTGATTGGGTATAAGCTCGAGGAAGAGCATGGGTCCATAGAATGATGGACGGAATAGCAAAAATATTTAGGCATGTGAAATACGATGCTATAATAGTTGATATTGATATATATACATATATGTTTTGTTCTCCTATGACAAACCTCTATAGTTCAGAGGTAGATTCCAAGCCAGATATTTTGTGGCAGTATATTTTATATATATATATAATTCTCTTCAATTCGTTCTTTTCTCTCCTTTTCATTTCATATAAGCTGAGAAAAACAACCCTTCCAGAAGGGGAGGTATCTGCCGAATGACTATCTATCTGTGTGATAGAAGCCTAGTAGGATACCACATGTTGTTTAATTACTTGTCAAGTACTAAAGGCTGGCCACCTTCTGTACTAACTATGCAATAGAACAAGTGTTCATGATCATAGTGATCTCTCAACAAATTCCTTTACTTCTATATGATTGATCAAACTTTGGAAAATAGAAACAGATGAAAAGGAGTAGTAAAGTTATGGTGGTATTCAGAATGGAAACACATTCGTGATACTAAGGTTGACGTGGTTATTAAAAGATTATAGAACGCTAACGAGCAAGATATAACCAGTATAATATTAGGAACGGAAGGTAGTAGCGATTACGAACTGGAAAAGAATGGGTATTGAGAAGCAAAAGCTCAAATGATAAAAGCTATAATGAGAGTCTGTGCAATAGACTTGAAAGAATTTGGAATGATCACTTAACGCGGGTTGAGTTTTCTCACGATAATAGATCGTATGTCAGGTATCGAGATATCGTCTTATGAGATCTTTGAGGGAAGACAATGTCGATCCCCCTTATGTTAGGATGAAGTTGTAGAGCGCAAGATGCTCGGACCAGCAGTGGTCCAAAGGACCAAGGATATAATAGATTTAATCAGAGGACGGCTGGTAGTAGCCCAAGATGGGAATACGAAGTATGCTGATTTGACTCGAAAGGACAAAGAGTATGAATAGGGGACCTAGTGTTGTTATAGGTATTCCCTTGGAAAGGATTGATGAGGTTCGGAAAGAAATGAAAGCTAAGTCCACAAATTGTTGGACCCTTTGTGGTATTAAGACGTATTGGGAAGTTAGCATATGAGCTAGCCTACCCCCGATCATGTAGCAAGTTCATAACGTGTTCCACGTATCATGTTAAGGAAGTGTAATTCGGATGCCAGATAAATAGGGGCATATGAGCGCATAGACATGCAACCAGACGTAACCTACATGGAGCAACCAGGAAGGGTTATAGATCAAAAATGGACAAATGCTTAGGAGAAGAGTTATCAAACTAGTCAGAGTTTGATGGTAGAACCACAATGTGGGAAAATTATGAAAGAGTTAGAAAGTGTAATTCTAAGAAAGTATCCCTACTCATTTTCTATCTGATTCCGGGATGGAATCCTTTTAAGGAGGGGAGACTGTAATAACCCCAATTTTTGGAATTTTTGAAACCCTTATGAATAGTGTTTTGTTGATTATGCTGATTAAGAAAACTTTTCATGCCACACTATGAAGGGGTTCTTTTATTGATCTTCTGGGATATTATTAGTACTCTATGTGGTATATAAGTGAATGTAAAGATCGTCAGAATTCAAATCTGAACACTTTGATTTTCCCGAAAATCCACCAGATACCGAAAGAATTGAGTATAAGGTAACAGAATAAAAAGGATTTAAATTCAAGGATTATAAGAGAGGATCATAAAAGGAATATAATGTATTGAGAAAGGTTAAGGGAACCTAGTAATAAGATCCCGGGTATGATCCCTCAAACGATAAACGAAAACGAAAGTTAAGCGAACCGTATAACAGATCAGCGGTCATTAGCCAAATAATTAAAAGCTAATCAAAGGGATTAGTGAGGATGATGTCATCAAACCAATAAGAAGAGGACAAAGGAGGGAGGGTGACATCACATGGTGACATAAGCATGACCAAGCAAAGTGTGTTGTTGGTTGAATTAGAACCACACAAAATTACCATGGTAAAAAGGTAACAAAACAAATCAAAAGCAATCAACCAAGCCAAAACAATTCATTTCATCAAAATTAGAAGTTGACTTCTCTTCTTCAAGAACAAAAGCTCTCGGCTTTTTCTTCTTAAACCAAGGAAGAAATTTCAAACCCCTAGCTACACACCTTCAAAAATCAAGAGGTTTGTTTCTTTAGCTTCCATAATTCATAACTTAGATGAGCCATAAGTTAAAGCTCAAGATTCCATGATTTACATAGCTAATCAATTCATCAAAGTTCTTGGTGAATAGTGTTTCCAAGAACTAACTTTGTGTTTTCTTATATTTTCTTCAAGATTCAAGCTTAGTAAAGATAACTAGTGGTTAATTAAAGCTTCCTTATTGATTCTCCCACTCTCCAAGGAAGGTATAACCCCTCCAAACCATAACTTTATTTGAGTAATTAGGTTTAGTTTTGTTGTTATAATTCATGAGAGGCTTGCTTGTTTGAATGTAGAGATTAGTTGGTTTTGTAAAAAATTTGGAGTGGTAGTTCTTGGATTGTTGAGTAATGAACTTAAGTGTAGTTTAAATTCATGTTTAAGAATAGTATAAATTGATAATGTGAAGTTGTTGGGGCTGTTATGATGTAGTATGAATGGAGTTTTTGGTTGGGATGTTGATTGTGAGATGATTGTGAGATGATTTGGAGTGGTTTAAATTTGGGTAATCGCGTAAACATAGCCGTCGTAATGTCCGATTTACTTAGGCTATTTTTGTTCTTTAAATTAGGACCCGTGAACTCACTGCTAGGTTTCGACTATTGCCATGATTAGATAGTTCATGTTACGAGCTTCGTTTTGATATGTAGTTCGTTTGAATCCGATGAACGGTTTAGGAGAAACGACCGTTTTAAGTAACGCGTTTCGCGAACGAATCATTACCCCTCGCCTTACTTTGAAACATAGGTTAAAGACCTAAAAGGACTAATTGGAGTATGAAACATTTATGTAAAGGTGTGTTAGGTAGTTGGTAAGGCACTCAGCGAAAGAATCGCCTTAAAACTCGTAATGGTTAATTTATTAAAAATGGTGGGAGCAGAGGGTACTCGAGCGACTTAAGAGATCAGTAAGCGCAAAGCGAGCGTTAGAGTCTAAATTGGTTAAAGTATAGATTGATAAGTGACTTGGTTTAATTCCAACTTATATGTTGTTTATAGGTTACCAGACTCGTCCCAAGCCATTTGTAACCCCAGTCGCTCAGGCAAGTTTTCTACCCTTTATACTGTTGTTGTGATGTAATATATGTATAATGCATTATCTTGTGATAGATGCATGTTGGTTTATTAGCAAATTTTGCGATATAATTGAAGCATGCTGATATGGTATAATATATGCATGTCTGTTTCGTAATCTTGATATATATCTGTTGATTCAAAATGCTTATATTAGTTGCATATACATATGCTAGAGATAAGCAGTATTGTGTATACCCTGAGTATAGGGGACTCAAAGGTGAACTTTTCTAAAAACCGGGAGTCGTGTTCCCGAGTATTTATATATATATATATATATAGTATAATAGTATTGATATAGTTTCAAAACTATTATCGAATAAGGTTTATTCGATAGCTTTATTTATTTAATAAATATTCTTTGAATATTCATATCGAGGACTTATGACTGGTTTATTTATTTAATGAAATATTACTTTGAATATTCATTTGAGGACTTATGACTCGGTTTATTTATTTAATGATATTACTTTGAATATTCATTCGAGGGATTATGACTCCGATTATTTACTAATTATTATTCTTAATTTTATTAAAGAATAATGTGTCGATAATCAAACTTACTTTTGATTATTCAAATAAAGATAGTACTTTGTATAAGTATCTTTGGTTATTTAATATCATTGCAAGTATAAGTTATAAAACTTCTACTTCAATTATTTTTATAAAGATATTCTTTATGAGAATATTATTTAAATAATAATATTCGGATATTTTCTAATAAATTGGGACTGATTTATTCCATTAAATCAGCACTACTCCAAAATTCTTGAAAATGTTTGCGAGCCTTTAAAATGATTTTAAAAGTTAGAGCGGACCCCAAAACTCATTTTTTATATATTTAAGATCTTCCTTTCAAAGGGAATTTAAATATTCGCTCAAACCTGAGGGATTCGGCTATGTGGTGTGTTTATATTTCGCAACCAGGTTGCTATTTGATAAAAGAGTTTTGATTACTTCCCCAATACTCGGGAAGTAAAATTCTTGGAACAAGTTAATCCATTAACAGGCATCGCCTGGGAAATATCGGTGAGTTTCCCTTTCCAACTAGATACGACTTCTTGGTGTGAGCCGTATCAACAAGTTTCTACTTGGGAAAGTGGTGACGAGCTTTACGTTTCAGAGTCATGGATTTCATCTGAACTAGGAGTGGCGTAAGTGGTCGAGTGGCGTCGGCCCAGCCTAATTATATTGGCCCAAATGGCCTGGAAGTTCCGCTAAGACGGTCCATTCCTTAGGAGTCCAGTGTTCGGTTGACAAGTAAATCCGACATGTTCTCCTCTACATGTAGAAAATGGTGGGGTTGTACTACTACGACTGATCATCGTAAGTGGTCTTCCTGACGCGGCAAACTCCCGTAATGAGTTCATCATCCAATTGGATATTTCTGCAACACTACCCAGAGCACTTCGATAGGAAGGCTACGGTTGGGCGATTGTTGAGTGTTGGCAGAGTCAAGCTTTCAAAATGATGTTTGCATCAAATGAAGTATCTCGTAACTTCATTTTATTTTGATGATATTTTAAAGATTGATTCCATACAAGTTTTGTCTTGTAGCTTAGTCTATGGGATGAACTAATTATAACTTGAACGGTGGTAGTTCAAGTAGTATTCGGAACGATATAAGTATATTGGAGTATCTTGTAACTTCATCTTTTAAACTTATATCTAGTAAATGATTATCTTATGCATGACAAAGATTTTCAGAAAAACGTTGAGACAAAGTTAGATATATGAGATCATCTTGCAACGATATTTTTATACAGTTATAAACTGGAACTCTGTATATATTATGCATGGAAGAGGACTTCCAAGATTTTGAAAAGAATATATACATATATACTGAATATTTTGTGACTTGGTCGCGGTAAGATATCAAACTTGGTTCATTTCTTCTTGACCAAGACTTTCATGAGTACTATGAGAATGCTCATATATTGTAAATCATTATACATATTATTTTGGTGGGCTTGTTGCTCACCCTTGCTTTCTTCTTTCATCACAACATCAGATAGACAAGATGAACAGGACCAAGCTTCCATTCGCAAGCGGTTAGAAAATGTTCCGCAGTTTTCTGGAAGCGTCGATGGCCATAGCTGAGGTAGGAGCTACCAACAGGCTAGGTTTTCAACTATTGATGAACCAGACTTATGTAATATGAATTGTAATAATGGCAAAGAAATATAAATTTATTCAGAACCTTCTTGAGGTGTAATGGCTTATTATGTGGAATAAAATGACTTGTGTTATTTTTTTGGGTATTCATCTCTGAGACTATAACTTGCGGTGTGTGTGTGTATATTGTGGGGTCACAGTACGCAGTATTGGTTGATTGTTAAGATTAAGTGTTGTTAAGGGATATGGAACTCGTGACAACCCGAATCCCCGACCCCGGATTTGGGGGTGTTACATAGTTGCTACTTCTTTGGTTTATATATCACCAAGATTACAAAGTAATAAGACAAGATAATAAAACAAAAACTATCTAGTCTATTACAATGCTACTTCATTACTCTATTCCAGCATCTTTGAATATCTTTAATAGCATGGAAATGGCAATGCTTCTTTGTTCTCGAAAACCCAGTTGAATAGGCTACCACATTCCATTTGCATCCACTCGACGCATGTGACTGTGTTGTCACTGTCAACAGATATTTGAATTCTTTATCCGTCGGGTTCATGATCATCCGTCGAGTTATTGATCATCCGTCGGGTTGTCTATTTGATCATCCGTCGACTTCATTGTAGGTTATCCGTCGGGTAGCAAACTGG
Organism: Apium graveolens; assembly: GCF_009905375.1. NCBI lineage: Eukaryota > Viridiplantae > Streptophyta > Magnoliopsida > Apiales > Apiaceae > Apium > Apium graveolens. Next base: position 141,379,879 of record NC_133652.1, on the reverse strand, counting down.
CACTTGACTTCATTTCATTTATGCAGAATTACAAACATCATCTATGTACAATTAATCAACCTATTCTGCATATCTAGTTAAAGTCAACATGACTTGAATACTACTTACAGAATCTATACAATGGTGAATGCAGAAATGTGCTACAGACTTATTGTTACATAAGCTACTCACTCACTCGATGGATAATAAGTCATCATCCGTCGGGACTATAATGAGTCATCCGTCGGGACTATAAATCTTATCCGTCGAGTGCTACATTATTTCACTAAGTAAAATCTACTAAGGTGTTTTGTTCATGAAATCATCAAGTACACAACATATACACAACAATCTCCCCCAATTTATGTCTACTGGAATTGTAGCCATAAATTAAGAGATACTTGATGATAACAAAACACCCTAAGAATATAACTTTAAGAGAAAGTAGATATTACTGAAAAGTGCTTCAAATAACACAAAATGTACAAAGTTTGCTCACAGTCATTTTTCAGATGCTCATCTAGCCTGAGCAGATTTTCTAGTTTCTTGAAGGTCTGGATCTCTTCCAAGTTTTTCTGTTTGTTTGCCTCAATCTGATTTTGGAGCTGCCTATGGAATTCCAGTTCATCAGATTCTGAGAGGTTTAGCTTTCCTTGCATTTCCAAACGAGTCTCATTGCTAGAGATGCCAGTTGGTCTTCTAATCTGAAGAATCTCTCACACATTTGTCATCTATGAACTCCATCAGCCAGTAGGGTCTTAGATGCACTCTTCTCCCTGTGTAGGGATGATTAGAGTCTTTGGCAGTGCATCCTTTAGCTCTACACTCCTTAGTATCTTCAATCTTCTCAATACCAATCTTCTTGCAGTAATGTTGAACCCAAAGTTCTTCATGAAGGAGAACAAACTTTAATCAATACAACTTGGCTTTCTTGAAGGATCCTGTGAAGAGGCCACTGAATCTCATTTCCTCCTTTGTACTTGAACACTACCTTTCAGATAGGTTTCTGTATGCATCAATTCCTCTCACTTCATCTGTTCATCCATATAGAGGTTTAGATCAGAAAATTCTTTGATGTCCACAAGTACAGATAGTCTCCCTTACTAACTTTAGATTGAGCTTTGACTTGTGACTTGGATTTGAGAGGTGACAGCTTCACTTTCTTGACTGCTCTTGACTTTGTTCTTTTTGGCTTGCTAAGGATTGGTAGATTGAAGTCAGGAATTGGTATGTTCTCCCATTCTATTGGCTCATCCTTGAGCACAATAGGTTCACCATGAATATTCCTGTAGGGATCCACCACCCTGATATTTTCAAATACCATAGAGGGCTTTGATGCTTGAGTTTTAGATGGTGTGGATTCCTTAGGAAATTGATCTTTCAATTCCTTGTCAACAATATCCAGTTTCCTTTTAGTTCTTTTAGCCAATTCCTTCTTTCTTGGAGATTTCTTCTGTTGTTCAACTTACTTCTTTGATTCAATAGCTTCAGATGGTTGAGAAGGAATTTGTTGTGATGAATTTACATTATGTAGCTTGGTTAAGATAGCAATCTGCTCTTTCTTTTGTTTAGTCTTTTTAGCATCCAGGGCAGCTTGCTTCTTTTCCTGCTTCAATCTAGCCTTTTCTTCTCTCTTTGCTTGAGCAAATTGAGAATGTCCAGCCACCACACAAATTTCTTTCCCATTTTTGAAAATCTTGGTAATTCTCCTTTTTGAAGCTGAATCAGCTGGATCTTTGTATATAGCAATTAACCTTGACAGGAAATTCTTCTCATCAGGCTTAGGTATCTCATACACAGTGTCCAAAGGGTTCTTCAATGATGATTTTGAGTAGTTTACCCTTAGGTTTAAGAATTATTTTAGCCTTTGGAGATTTGATGCAGGAAGATTGTCCTCTTTCCAGATAGTTCATGCTCATCTCATTCATACTAATTTGCTTGACTTGAGAGTGATGGATGGATGACTTAACTGGCTCCTTGACAAGTTCAAACTTCTTATGTATTTCTCATCAATCGTCTCCCAGTTGACTAAACTCAACTTTTTCTTATCATCTGCTCTTAAGTTGGTTGTTGCTGCATTGATCAGATCTATACTATCTGTAACTGATGGCTTTGAGATAGTAATTGAAGGTACAATTACTTTAGTGATTTAAATTTGAAGCCTCTCCCCCTCACTTGATCCTTTCTCCCCCTTTTTGTTATCATCAAGTTGAGCAGAGGAGGGGGTTTGAGCAGCCACCAGTTTTTGAAGTAGATCAGTCTGTTGAGCTTGATGGAGATGAATGGCAGTTAGAGATGCTTCCATGGATGACATTCTTGTGTCCAAGGCATCTATCTTGGTTGATAGATCAGAATTTTTCCTTAATTGCCTCTTGATGTCAAGCATTGTAGCTTCTGGAAGTTTAGAGTCTATCCTGTCTGAAAGGGCCTTCTTCATCTCCTTTATGGTGTTCACATCCCTAGCATGCTGGAAGCCCTGGATTTGTTGAAGTTGCGGGGAGGCTAGATGTGCCTGAAGGAGCTTCTTGGTGCTGGCATTGGTAGTGGTTTGAAGAGCAGTATTGGTCTGATTGATTAATTGTATCAGGGTTGTCTTGAAATAATGCTCATCACAGTGCTTTAAGAATGCCCATGATGGCATACCTGACCTTGAACTTGAGCCTACTTCTCCCCCTATGTCTATTGCTTCATCTTCACTATCCCCACTCCCATCTCCAAAGAAATCAGTTGAACCACCAGTCTCATAGTCCAAATCACCAGCTGTAGAAGGCAAAGTTGTGATAGCATCCTTAGCTCTCATTAGAGACTGTGTGGTATGCACCAAATTCAGCATCCTTTCTGCATTGTCATTGCCCTGTTCAGCTAGAAGTTGATAAGCTGGAATAGGGTGAGTAAATGCCTCAGCATCAAGGGAAGTGGAATCTATAACAGCTCCAGTACCTGCATTTCTCTCATTTTCTCTCTTTTGTTGCATCAGGGTCTCACCCTGGCTCCCCACCCTCACACCCTCACCCTCACCTACTAAGGTGGGATTCCTCTCACTCTCTTTTGCCAATCCTGAAGAAATGGATTGCAGATTTTCACTCATTTCCTCTCCTTTTTCCTGGGAGCAACCCAGACTCTCACTCAAAACACTCTTCTCTCTCAATCCTAAGAGTGACTGTACAACCACTAAATCTTCTGCACTTGAAATAATTGAAGTTTGAAGTTATGCAGAGATACTCGATGGATGAGTGATATCCATCGAGTGAGTGGTTTTGCTATCCGACGGATAAATGCTGTTAGGCTTATCCGTCAGGATACAATCACTACTCGACGGATGAGCAATATCCGTCGAGAGAGTAGAAATGAATGAGCTGGGAATAGAAACTATTGTTGACTCTGTGCTGATTGAAGATATTTTAGGCACAGATGACACAACATTTCCTGAAAAAATTGGCAAGTGAGCCAACAAATCATCTAAAAGATGATGCTCACTTGCACTAGATTTTGGCTTCCCCAACAGAGTTAAAGAAGGGGAATCAGGAATTGATGTGTTTATCATATCCACATCCAGAGAATTTGTTGGTGAGTTTGGTGTTTGAGGTGCTTCTATAACTAGAGATTTTGGCTGTGACTCCACATTTATTGGATTCACATCAAACTGAATTTGTGAAGGTGCAGTGACTGTGTCTTTAGCACCAGTTTGCACAGTGTGGTACCCTGTGTATCCCCAAAGGTTTTTGATTTCTTCTTTCTGGTATAAGTTTGGGGGTGAGCTTGTGTCCTAACCCTCTTGGCCTGTGCTCTTGGTTGAGAGCTTTGTTTCCAATAGCTGCATCCTTTTGGGAGGATGTAGCTAGAAATGAGTTTTTGTCCTTTTTAAGCACTGCGGTTTGTTGGGAAACTGCAGTGTGGCTAGGCTGGGAGTCACTCAACTCTCCAACCTTATTCTTGGGGTTTCTTTTATGTTCACCCCTTCCCTCACTTAACGTACCCTCCCTTCACACTCCTCTCTTTGGCTTTAGTGGATTTTTCAACTGGCATCTTTTGGAGATACCAGAGGGGGCTTTCTTTGATTTGAATTTTGAAATAATTGTAGGTTTGGCAGCTTTGGTAGGCAATTGTTTGGTCATTGACACAGTTGCCATAGCCACACTTGAACTCAAAGAAATTGTGGAGGTTGGAATAGTTGTAGGGATAGGTGAACTTACCTCACTTACCTGAGGTGCTTGCATTACAGAGAAAATAGAACATTGGCACATCCTTGTGATGATTGGCCCTGTTCAAATCTGCAATGAGCCTTCTCTCTTGAACCCAATAATCTAGTTTAATGGTTAGGGGTTCTCAAGCACAATCTCTTCACAGAGGTGGTTAGCTAATACAGAAGAATCTAGCATAATACACATTCTTACCTCTTTTATTTAACTCTCCTAATTTAAAAACCTAACTCAAATAAGACAAGGTCACTGAAATTGTAGAATTTATCTGTAACTAGCATGTAGAGCATGTTAAGCATGGAAATATTCACTGAATCAAAATTACTGACCTTTCCTGAGAAAACTTTTTGTACTACATCATACAAGAAACTCCACTCTTTCCTAAGACCCATTCTCCTAATATCACTCAGTTTAGAAGTAGGAAGTGCATAGTGCATGGAATTAAGCATATTGATTATATCAGTGTCAGTGTGTGGTGAAGTCACATTGTTATCAGGAATTTTGAAACATGTTTTTATCACATCATTATTGATACAGAATTCTTACCTTTAATGTTTATAGTGATGGTCTTATCTGTAGAGTTGTAGGTAGCAGTGGTCCACATCTCTTCAACAACTTCACAGAAGATTGTGGTTGATTCCAGCATGGCATAGCTGAGCTTGCAACTCTTCACAAAATCCATCATCTTGTGATAGTCTCCAGATTGCTGAATACACTTGTTCACTAGTGCGGTGAAATTGTTCTTCTCATAAATGAACCCAGTTTGAGACATAATCTTTACAACAGGTGCCATTGTTAGAGAATAAGAGCTTGAAGAGAAAGAGAGTAAGTGCTTTGAGAGAGAATGAAATTAGAGCAGTTGAATTGAAAATGATAAAAGAAAAGCAATTGCAATGAAATAAGCTTTTATACTATCTAAAAAATAACTGATAAAAATAATAAAGTAAAATAAAGTAACCAATAGAAATTGCTTAAAATAGCCGTTTAAAAATAAACTGTAAAAATTTCACCCATTATCCGTCGTGTTATGCTTACAAACTGTAAGTATACTCGATGGATAATGTACAGGGAATTAACGGCTGAGATTAAGACAATTCGACGGATGAGGATAAACTGTTATCTGTCGAGACATAAAATAATCCAGAAACATAATTGATTTTTGTTAGCAAATAATATATCGACGGATGATCAAACTCGATGGATAAGGATCATCCGTCGAGATGTAAATTTTGACTAAGCCAAAATCTCATCTATGACTGAAAAATCAATTAAATTTCTGGCTGCATTTCAACTTGCAAATTAACTCAGATAGATTTAAGATTAATTAAGCATACCTAACTCACTTACCAACCTTGAAAAGGTGGATTCATCCAGTGGCTTGGTAAAGATATCTGCAAGCTGCTTCTCACTTGGAACAAAATGTAGTTCCACAGTACCATTCATTACATGTTCCCTTATGAAATGGTACTTAATATCTATGTGCTTTGTCCTTGAAGGTTGTACTGGATTTTCAGTGATGGCAATTGCACTTGTGTTATCACAGAAAATAGGAATCCTTTCAACTTGCAAACCATAGTCTAACAATTGATTTTTCATCCATAAGATATGTGCACAGCAACTACCAGCAATAATATATTCAGCTTCAGCTGTAGAAGTAGAAACTGAATTTTGCTTTTTACTGAACCAGGACACAAGCTTGTTTCCTCGAAATTGACAGGTTCCTGTTGTACTTTTTTTATCAATTCTACAACCTGCATAATATGCATCTGAATAACCAGTTAGATCAAAACCAGAATCTCTAGGGTACCAAATGTCAAGATTTGGTGTTCCCTTGAGATATCTGAAAATTCTCTTAATAGCTATTAAGTGGGATTCTCTAGGATCAGCCTAAAATCTAGCACATAAACATGTATCAAACATTATATATGGCCTACTAGCTGTTAAGTACAGAAGTGAGCCAACCATGCCTCTATAACTTGAAACATCCACAGACTTTTCAGTAGTGTTTAATCCAAGCTTAGTTGCAGTGACCATGGGAGTTTTTGCAGATGTGCAATCCATTAGATCAAACTTCTTTAAAAGATCAAAAATATATTTATTTTGACTAATGAATATTCCATCACTAACTTGCTTAACTTGTAAGCCAAGAAAGTAAGTTAGTTATCCCATCATACTCATTTCGTACTTACTTTGCATCAATTTGGCAAACTTTTTGCAAAGTTTCTCATCTGTAGAGCCAAAAATAATATCATCTACATAAATTTGAACAAGTATACTAGAGCCATTAACATTTCTGAAAAATAAAATTTTATCTACAGTACCGCTTGTGAAGTGATTTTCCAAAAGGAACTTTGATAAAGTGTCATACCAGGCTCTAGGTGCTTACTTCAGTCCATAAAGTGCTTTCAAAAGATAATAGAGATGTTCTGGAAAATTTAGATCTTCAAAGCCAGGAGGTTGACTGCCATAGACTTCTTCCTCCAAATCTTCATTCAGAAAGGCACTTTTGACATCCATTTGATAGACCTTGAAATTGGCATGGGCTGCATAGGCTAAGAAGATTCTGATGGCTTCAAGTCTTGCAACAGGAGCAAATGTTTCATCAAAATTTATTCCTTCTTGCTGACAATAGCCCTTAGCAACCAATCTAGCTTTGTTCCTGACTACTATGCCATTTTCATCCATCTTGTTTCTGAATATCCATTTGGTATCTATTGGATTCTTTCCTTTAGGCTTGGGCACCAGCTTCCATACATTATTCCTTTCAAATTGGTTTAGCTCCTCCTGCATAGCTAAAATCCAATCAGGATCCAACAAAGCTTCTTCTACCTTCTTTGGTTCTTCCTTGGAAAGAAAGCTACTGTATAGACATTCTTCCTGAGTTGCTCTTCTTGTTTGACATTCATCTTGAGTTTTTTTCCTTGTTTGCACTCTTGAAGATGCATCACCAATGATCAGTTCAAATGGGTGATCTCTAGTCCATTTTCTCTGTTGAGGTAGATTAGCTCTAGATGAAGAGGTCTCATTGTTGTCTTAATGTGTGACAGAGTTTTGATTGTCAGAAACTCCCCCTGAGTTTATGGATCTTTGACTACAAATTGGAGTTCTTTCTGATTGTGATCTAACTTGACTTCCAAATTCTATTGATGGATCAACGGATGTTGCTCATTGCCTCTCTACGGATGATGCAGATTGTCTTTCAACGGATGATGCACTTGGTCTTTCGACGGATGTTGAATTATGTGCTTCATTAGTTGTACATTTTTCTGCATTTTCCTTAGAAATTGGTTCTTGATCACTTTCATCGTCACTATCTTCACAAGCCATCTCAACATTATCAAATTTGAGGCTTTTATGGAAATCTCCATTTTGCAGTCCTTAAATCTATTTATCATCAAACACAACATGTACAGATTCCATAACAATGTTGGTTCTTAGATTATAGACTCTATTAGCTTTCCCAATAGCATATCCAACAAAGATGCCTTCATCTGCTTTGGCATCAAACTTCCCATGCTGATCAGTTTGATTCCTTAAGATATAGCATTTACAACCAAAGACATGAAGAAAGTTCAGTGTTCGCTTCCTGTTCTTGAACAGTTGGTAGGGTGTCATGCATTTTTCTTGATTGACCAAAGAAATATTCTGAGTGTAGCATGGAGTATTTACAGCTTCAGCCCAAAAATAAGTTGGTAACTTTGATTCTTCTAGCATTGTCCTTGCAGCTTCAATGAGAGATCTATTTTTCCTTTCCACCACACCATTTTTTTGTGGGGTTCTAGCTGCTGAGAATTCATGCATGATCCCATTCTCTTCACAAAATGATCTCATCACAGAAATCTTGAACTCAGTTCCATTGTCACTCCTGATTCTCCTTACTTTGAAATCAAGATGATTGTTGACTTGTCTTATGTGATTGATGATGATTTCACTAGCTTCGTCTTTGGACTTGAGAAAATATATCCAAGAGAACTTTGAGAAATCATCCACAATTACTAGAAAATACCTTTTCTTTGAGATTGACAATATGTTCACTGGTCCAAATAAGTACATGTGCAATAGTTGCAAAGCTTCTTCAATTGTTGAATCAAGCTTCAATTGCAAAGGTTCTTCTTTAAGAATTCCACTTGGGGAATACCTCTTACCAAATCTTTCCTAACCAGCCCATTCATGGTCTTGAAATTAAGGTAGGACAGCTTCTTGTGCGATAGCCAACTTTCATCTTGACTTGCCTTGATGAATAGACAAGTGACAGATTCTGCATTGGATGAGTTGAAATCAGCTAAGTGCACATTCCCTTTTCTTACTCCAGTAAGAACCACTTTGTTGCTTCTCTTGTTGGTCACAACACAGGCTTCAGAATTGAATGTTACTGAGTTGCCCTTGTCACAAAGTTGGCTGATACTCAACAAATTGTGCTTGAGCCCATCCACTAGGGCAACCTCTTTAATGATGACATTATCTTTTGAAATCAAGCCAAATCCCACAGTATAACCCTTACTGTCATCTCCAAAAGTAAAACTTGGGCCAGTTCTTTCCTTGAACTCAGTGAGCATGGTGGAATCTCCAGTCATGTGCCTTGAACACCCACTATCCAAATACCAAAGATTCTTTCTGTTTTCCTGCACACATCAAAATCAAATCAAGTTGATTTTGGTACCCAAGTTTCCTTGGTTCCTATTTTGTTAGCCTTTTTCTTAGGTTTCTTGGGTTTGTCTTCATTTGACTTACGTACTTGAAGTTCATCCTTAGTCAATTGAGTAGAACCCTTAAAACCATTTATCATTGCAGAATTATCATGCACAGCTTGATTAACATGGAAAGGCATATTATGTGCAAATATGTTATTCCATTAAGGCATGCTAAATGGCATTTGTGGCATACTAAATGCAGCATAATATAGATTTTGTGCATATGGCATGTTAGCATATTGTGTATTCAAATTGTGTGCAGGCATAACATTTACAGGCATTGTATGCATGCTGGGAAATGATGATGGTGCGGACATGGGAACAGGCATAGCAAGTTTGCAATTAACAGATAAATGATTAACACTACCACACTTAACACGGATCTTCCTTGGAGCATATTTATCAGGTGTGTAGTTGTTATGTTTGTTAATCCCTACTTTCCCATTTCTATTATTTTTCCTTTTTGACTCTGCTTTCACTTCAATTTTCTCCAATCTGTCATTCAATTGCTTGATAGACAGATGACCTACATTTGCTCCTTTGTTCTGTTTCACTTGACTTGTTTCTCCTGGAACAAAGTTCTTAGAAACTGATTCATATTTTTCATTCAACTTAGCTAGCTTAGCTTCGCTAGCTGGCTTACTTGAACTCAACGGATGTGGCTCATTGTCTTTCGACGGATAATCCTTTTGATTATTTGACGGATAATTTTCATCATCCGTCGAATCCACATCCGTTGAAAGTCCTTCAACCAGATTGGAATCAAACTTCTCCTTATTCTTTTTCCAGGCTGCATCACAGAAAGATTCTATACCTTGAACTTTAGTAATTTGAGCATGGACATCTCTAGATGATTTTCATGCCTTAATTATTTCTTGTTCTCGTTCAAGTTGCTTTCTTAAATCTCCTCTTTCTTTAAGGATTCAGTTAGTTCATCCTTAACAATCTTGCATTCTATTTTTAATTTTTCAAACTCAACAAATTGAGTCTCTAGCACATTGTTTCGTTCACTTAAAAACACATTATTCTCTTTAATTTTATTGTTTTCTTTTGTGAGAGACTTGAGTGTAACACGCAGGTGATATAACTCAGTAGACATGTCATTTATGGCATCATTACACTCAGCTTTAGATAAATGAGCTAGTTGGTAGTGATTACCTGATTGCTTGATGAACTTGTCTCTGTTTCATCTGATTTGGCCATAAGTGCTAGATTGACATAGCTTGTATCTTCATCCTCTTCCAGTCCATCTGCATCCCAGTCATTTTCTTGTGTAATGAAAGCCCTTTCCTTTTGCTTGAGCAACTCAAAGTATTTCTGCTTATAATTAACAGGCTCAAATTTTTGTTTACCAGAATCAGACTTTCTGCACTCACTAGCAAAATGACCTGCCAAGCCATACTTGAAACACTTGAATTTAGACTTATCAACCATATTTATGTTTGACTTAGCTGCTCCAAAATTCTTCTTGAATTTGAGCTTGACAAATCTATTGGATAGAAAAGCAAGATGCTCGTCTATGTCATCCATGTCATCTTTACTAAGATGGTCTTCATGTTCAGCTACTAGCTCTGGTCCCTTGCCTTCACAAGCTCTAGGGTTTGGTGCAGAATCAACAACTATAACCTTTATATCCTTCTCCTTTTCTTGCTCAACAACTAATGCAATGGACCCTCCCTTCTTTCTTCCTTTCTCCATCTTCTCATCTTACTCTATTTCAAGCTCATAGGTTTTTAGGATACCATACAGTCTATCCAAGGTGAAATCCTTGTAATCTTGAGAATTTCCTAATGAGACTGTCATTGGTTTCCATTACTTTGGCAGAGATTTAAGGAATTTGAGGTTTAAGTCTTTTGTTTGATAGACCCTTCCATGCAGTTTTAGAGCATTCAGTAGTTTTTGGAATCTACTAAAAATGACAGTGAGTGACTCACCTTCTTCACTATGGAAATGCTCATATTGTTGAATCAAGAGTTGCATTTTGTTCCCCCTTACTTGCTCAGTTCCATCACATATAACTTGAATTGTATCCCAGACATCCTTAGCATTTTTGCAGTTTATGATATTGTCAAACATGTCACTGTCAACACCATTAAACAGAATGTTCATGGCCTTTTTTTATCCTTTTGAACTTGTTCTTTATCTGGATCAGACCATTCTGCTTGTGGCTTTGGGACTGATGCTTCATTTCCTGTAGCAGCTCTCATAGGGACATGTGGACCTTTCTCAATGCAGTCCACATATGCTTCATCTTGAGATAGGAGATGCAGGTGCATCTTCACCTTCCGATGGTGATAGTTGTCTTTGTCCAGAAATGGAATCTTTACTCCAAAATCTTTTCAGTTCATCTTGTTAGTTGTTGTGATCTTTAAACTCTTTGTTCTTCAAGAGCTTGCTCCGATACCAACTGTTATTCCCAAACAATCTAAACAAGAATTACAGAAGGGGGGTTGAATGTAATTCTTACTTCTTTTCAATTTCAAGAACTGTTCTTCTACAAATAAATAACTGCGTTTGATTTGCAATAGTACGGAATGAGAATATAATAGAAATTAAATCACAAAGCAATTAAATACAAGTTTTAAAAACTTTTTGGTGGATTGAACTTTTCCACCAGAGATATATATTAAGTAGAGAACTCTATGATACTAATAGTACGCAGCTGCTTACAAGTTAAAGTACAAGAACTACAGAAAAATTCTTTACAAATTTTGCTTTATCTATTTCTCTAATTTTTCTTGCTAACTTGGATTGAATCGATTACAGTTCAACTTGCTACCCTTGGTTTATATATCACCAAGTTACATGACAATAAGATAATAAAATAAGACAAACTATATCTAGTCTAACTTCATGCTTCTACACTTCTCTTTCCAGCATCTTTGAATATCATCTGTTTAGCATGGAAATGGAAATACCTCTTTGTTTTCTAAAACCTTCAAACAGGCCGCCACATTCCATTTGCAGACAATCAACACATGTGACTGTCAAGTCACTATCAACTTCTCTTTTGAATTTGAACATCCGTTGGAACTTAGTCTGATCATCCGTTGAAACTCAGGTTGAACATTCGTTGAAACTTTGTCTGATCATCCGTTGAGACTTATGTTGATGATCCGTTGAAACTTTGTAAATCATCCGTTGAGACTGCCTTTTTGGCAGTTAACTATCTTTCATTTACACAAGATTACAAGACATCTAATATTTACAATTAACCATCCTATCTTGCATATCAATCTAATAGTTAACATAACTTGGACAATCTACAACATCTAGTTCACTAAACTATCCAAATATGCAGAAATGTGCTACTAGTCTTATTATTACATAAACTACTCTTTCAACGAATGTTGAAAATGATCATCCGTTGAAAACTACAAATTCACTTAACTAAAATCTACTATGTATTTTGTTCAAGTTATTATCAAGTACACAACATATTCCTAACAGGTATTTTTATAATTTTCCAACATAAAAAGACAAAATTGTAATTTTCTAACATAAGTATATAGAATCTTTTATACTTTTTATAATAATGAAATTATGTTTTTTATTGTTATTTATATAGAAGTGTTATTTATTTTTCATGGAGCAATAACATATATATGTATATGCCTTTACTCCATTCTTATATATTATTACATGGAAAACCCTTGATTTTATTATAGAATTTCATCATATTTGTTGCTAATGTAGAACGATAATTATATTTAAATGTAATAAAACTTTAACAATTGAAATTTGAAAAAAAAATAATTTAATTCTATTGTGCAATAATTTTTTATAAGTATAATTTTATTGTGATTTTACTACATAATCACTTTAAACTATTTCATCAAATTTTAATAATTTTTTAAATTAAAAAATTGTACAACTTCGTTTTTAATTTGGTAATTAAAACTTATAACTATATATGATAAAAAAATAAAATAAATTATTTATTTATATTTTTTAAATAATGATTCTATAGGAATCTTAAGAAAGCCCTCCATAAATTGTCACCCTATATATACGAAATAAAAAACATAACAAAGTTAAAAATAACTCTCCACTACACAATAGGATATAATCTATGCACTACACAATAGGATATAATCTAGCTATACATATATATAGGGGCTACTCCAATGGAAAACCAATTTAGAACAGAAACTAGAAACCAAATATTTTTTTTAAGAAAAAATAATTCGAAATATAACACATATGGTATACAAATCGATCGTTGAGAGATGTAGAAAAATACAGTCAAATCGGATTTTAAAAAAAACTTATAATTTGACGGGAAAAATTAAATTAAAAACGGAGAGGAAAGCTGAAATTGGGTGTGGGAGGGTGCATAATAGTTTAGTGGGGTTATTAGGAGGACCATTAGATTAGGTAGATCTAATAGTTTAGATTGATTCCTAGTTTTTATTTTAATTTTAGTTTGTATTTGATCATTCCCATATATAGGTAAGTGCTCAACTACAAACCAATATTAGAATACAAACTACAAATTAAATAACATGTTTAATTCACTTTCTCTCTCCTCCTCCATGTGCATGTATATATTTTTCCCTTCGTTTTTAATTTGACTTTTCCTGTTACTCGATTAACCATTTTTTAAAAATAATTTCACCGTATTTTTCTCCATCTCTCACTCATCAATTTGCATAAAATATTTGCTATAGTCTGACGATAAATCAGGATTTAATCTTACCTGAATCACTCAGCTGAAATCAGTACAATTCTAGTAACAGCAGACTTTAGTGATTCTCATAGGCATAATTAGTGATTTATCGTCGAAATATATCAAATATGATATTCATACCGATTGTTGGAGGATGTAGAAAAATACAGTGAAGTTAGATTTTAAAAAAAGTTCATCAATTGATAGGAAAAAATAAATTAAAAATGGAGGGAATTAGGTAGGGTTGTGTGCGGGAGAGTATATTTAAATTGGGTGGAGTAGAGTTTGTAGTTTGTATTTTAATTTAGTTTGTATTAGAGTAAAACTATATATTTTAATTTAGTTTGTATTATATATAGTTTTATTCTATATTAATAGATATAGGGTATATAGAATCTCACAGATAGTATTAATTTTAGCTTGCTGATTCGGGTAAGATTAAATACTGATTTGTCATCAGAATATAGCAAATATTCTATGCAAATTGATGAGTGAGAGATGAAGAAAAATACGGTGAAATTATTTTTAAAAAATAGTTAACCGACTAACTGGAAAAGTCAAATTAAAAACGTGAGGGAAAATATATACATGCACATGGAAGAGAGAGAAAAAGATTAAACATTTGGTTGTTATTTAGTTTTGGTTGTTATTTAGTTTGAAGTATTCTAATATTGGTTTGTATTTGAGCATTTGACTATATATATATATATATATATATATATGATATAAAAAGAAAATGAAAAACAGATTATCATCTCTCTATTCTCTTTTGTTCTCTACTTGCAAACATAACCAACTTAGCTTTGAACAACAGCACATGCTTAAGCGGGATTGTTAGAGAAAGTTCTATAACTTTTGTCATTAATTGGGGGAAGGACATGTACCTTAGCACCAAACCACTCTACACGAATAATCTACATATACATGTAACTAGACTATACAATATGTCTACAAAAGATAATTACTTGATATGATATGAAGAACTGTAAAGAGTCCAGCACTGATAAAAACTGGCTAAAATGGATAAGACCATGATAATCACAAGATCGAGATTTACGTTTGAAGAACACCTTTGGTGTTATCAAAGCTTAAAACCCGTTTGAAGCTAGTTTGAAGCTAATAAACAGGGACAAACTTTGGAGGAGAGATCAGCTGATATCAGATGGCAATTGATATGTACGTGCAATCCGAATCTGAAGCAATATATATAGCTCAGTTTTGGAACCCCGTTTAAATTTCGGGCAAAAGGTGATATAAGAGGTACCAATGCACAGATTCATGGACCAGTGCCATCAGCTATCATTAGGTATCAAATAGTTGGTTTTCTAACTCAACAAAGAAACATGATAATTTATTCATGGTAAAAAAATTGTATCTAAGCATGCATAATAATGACAAATTACCTGTGCAATTGCATATATTGCTCGGAGGATTCTAGCATAATCTGTTCCAAGCATCTGAATGACAACATCTGCCAACAAAGTACCCCACAGCCTAAGATGGGCCAAACAAGCAAACTGGTCAGAAATCATCACCAGGGTACCAGACTAAAGAAAAGCAATGTTATCATTTGATGAACAAAATTTGTACAGGACCTAACCTAGATTAATACAGTACGATAATGATACTTGCAAACTAAATAACTAAGAAAGGTGCTACAGAAACTTCCACGGAAAGACTTGAATGAAGTATAAAAATCAAACCTGAATACCAATCAGAAATCGTATACAATAGATTACATCTTCTAACCACCCTCTTTTCGCTGTCTGGAATGATCAGGAAACTGGTGAGTGGTGTTTATTGCCTCCTCCGGAATTGCTAAACTGGGTGCTAATTTCGTCTTTGTGAAAAGTAACCCAGATTTATCTAGTTATTTCAAATGAAGTTTTCTTCATTTGTATAGTTGGAGCTAATCACATGATAAATTTTGCTATGTTTCATCTTTGACCAGAATAGTAAGAGAAGAGAATTTCTGGCCAATAAATATGTGACGCTAGGATGATGTGAAAAAAACGTAAATTTTAGGCTCTTTAAGAGCACAAAGATGGCTCCTACAACCTTATATTTTCTCACTAAAGCTACCAGGATACCGGAGGCATGGTAGGGTCCAAATTGCATTGCTAATGAAATATACCGAAAAATTCATTGTTCAGATGCTGACAAGATTAGAAAGCAACCAAACCTTAAAAGTAAAGTTGTATCAGACAAGAAGATAAAAGTAAGAAAATTTCTAGGAAAAGAAATGCTCAAATGAAACTGTAGCTGATAAGAGACAATACATTGGTCCGAACAAAGTCATCATGCTCCTAAGTCCAATGTACCGTAATGCAGCACCTTTTACACCCTGTCCACAATGAGCAGTATGTTTAATTTGAATAGAAATGAATCAATATGATTCCTATTATATTAATATGTATCATGATACATATATTAGGGTTATTTGCATATATATTGTATAATGAGTATAATTGTACATTATTGTGTTGTATTTGGTAGAAGTGAATGAGATTAGGAGAATATGCAATTCGATTTGTTCTCCTTTTAGGAAAAATGTACTTAATTTCAACTCCCTCCTCTCTTTTGTTCCTAGAAATCCAAATTCGAGTTCAAACCCAATAATAAGAAGTCAAACTTATTTTTCTTACAAACTTCTATAATACTAAATTTGCACTTCTTCATTTTTGTTCAACTTCCCACTTACCTCCTTGATCTTGCCTTGAATCTTGTTCTGGTATGCCGAACGTATAAAGTCATGTACACATACAACCAGATCATTTCTGTGTTATATATTCTCTTTACTAGAGGTTTGAAAGTGGTGTAAGCAAATGCTTGGTATTAGAAACTATGATCTCAGAATTCTATTCATCAAAAATAATTATTGTTTTCTGTAATAATATTGAAAGGAATAATAACATGAAATATTTACAGTAATGCTACCTGTTTTGCTGCAAGCAATGCCACTCTTGACTCCAAGTTTACGGTGGCCAAGTGTCCCCCCTAAAACATGCGAGAGTAGATGAAACATATTACATGCTACAAAAAGAACTAAATAGTGATAAATTAGTAACAAAGAGCCTAACTTGAATATAACATATTTTTAAACAAAGTACCAGTATTATGTAAAAATTCAATCTTTCATATAACCAGCATTGAACTTTAGTGAAAGTGAACAAAATAAAATTAAAAGTTAACTTTTTTTTATTAAGTCGTATCGCAAAATATCATGTTTTATCATTGGATAGCAGAATCAACATACCAAACACAATAATATCATTTAAGGTTGTAGAGGCTGTTAGGTTTGGATTTTAAGAAACAGGGTAGGAGGAAGAATAATATACTTTGTATGACCATGCAATTGTTAAGGATATTTTTAATCAGAATATCAACCAATTTACCACATAAAAGACTTCTTTTGTTATTTCTGGATTGGTCAAGCTATTATTACTACAGCTGTCGAGAAAAATTTGCTTTTGCCATCAAATAACGCCTCACTTTCCATACTTATTATCAATACTTCGGTTTCAGTACGTTCTCCTTTTACGTGGAAGTTATCTGGTAATGTTTAATCAAGGCCCTGATAAAAATGCAGCACCAAATTGATAATGGACCAGATAAAAATGATTTTTTTCTACAAACCTACAGTAGAGCAATTTACCTACCAAAATTATCTTTAGATGCGTAAAAGGGTATGATGTAAGGTTCTTCACACACTAATTATTAGTCCATTTGTATCAGTATAACTAGCACAATATGCAAAATGCAGACCCAGATTTCACTAATAACATCTACATGAAAAAAAAAACTAACTTTTAATAATTAAAAAAGGAATAAAAGAAACTTGGTTATTTCAATTAAATATTTAAATGAATATGTTGTACATGTAGAACTTGTATGGCAAAGTCAAGATTCAAGAATAGATACAGAACGTTGTACGCTGTTAGTAAAGATTGCAAAAAAAAAAACATGCAAAACACATTATTCATTTACATTCACTTAGGCTTGTTTGGATAGGGGGTTAAGGAGGTAATGGTTGGGTTGGGTTAGGCTAGGTTGGGTTAGGTTGGGTTGAGATGGCTTGAGCCCTTGTCTTGTTTGGATTTAAGGGTTGAGCAAGAGAGATTTAGGAAGGGTTGGGATATGTAAATGTTGTAATAAATATTTTTTAATCTAGCAAAAGTAATTAGAATTCAAAAATTAAATTAATTTAAAATATATATAAATTGGAATATTATATAATTTTGGTGTGGTAACTATTAGTTTTAAATTTTTCAAAACAAATCAAGTAATTTTATTAATACTATAAATTTAATATTAAAAACTCATTTTTCAAAATTATTTTGTATTTGAATCTTTGTTTTTCAATCATACAGTTTTTTTTAATAAAAGAAAAAAATCAATCATCCAACAAAGCATAAGAAACAAAATAAGTAAATTTGACATTCATATCTAGCAAAGAAACAAATTACTGCAGTGGACCCCATTATTCATATTCGCTCAGCACAACTCACTACACCCGATTTGGGGTGTTGAAATCCATATGCTTTTCCATTGAAGCAGAACCTCTCACCAACCCCTTACCAGCCTCTCAAAACCAAACCCTCTCGTTTTATTTTTTTGCCAAATGAGGGTTGAGAGATATGAACCCCTCCCGACCCAACCCAGCCCCTCAGAACCCTCCATCCAAATAAGTTAACGAATTAATAAGTGGAATACCTTCCTGATAACTTCGTTCTTTATGTGATAGTTTGCAGCTTCCAAAAACAATTTTCCAGATAACCCCCTTGCTAACTAATAGACCAAAATACTAGGTTAAAGTAGCAATAATCAGCCAATAATAAACACGGAAACAAATCACAAAAAAAAAAAAAAACTCTTACCATCTTATATAGCTTCCCCAATGTCAAAATTCCACCACCCTAAAAAACAAAGAAAATAGAAGCTGATATATGAAAAGGGATAAATGCTAGTCAAGTCACTGAAAGACAATGGAGGACAGTAATGAACTAAAACTAAAAAAACCTTCAAAATCACTGAACGGAGACCCAGAGCTCCAGCCCTTAAAGCAGAAACAGTTTGAATTTTCCATTGGCTGAGACCAAGTTCTAAACTACCCTGACCATCAGGAGTCATTGATTTGGTTATTCTTCCTGCTTCATCACTGCATCAACAAATATATTCTCAACTGTCAAGTAAGTCATTAGCAACATATAAGCAATTTAGTAAATGATTAACATGCCAAGAGAACCAAACATCACAAGACCTCCAAGCATTTTCATCCTGGTATTTCACCATATATAATGAAGTTCAAAAGCGGGACCCACACACACAGGCACGCTTACACACACAACACAAGCATCCGGAATTTATACGAGTGTTTTGATGTTAAAAGATCTACTGAATTATATTCAACGATAAATGGCCCTAGCATCTGATAACAATCTGTAAACGAACCATAAAGCAAGTAGAATATCTAGAAAAATCCATGACTGACATAGATAGCAATACCTAGAGTAATCCTGCAGCAGATGAAGAAAAATCTCTACTTCTAGGTCTTCCGTTTTCAATTTGGCTGAGCAAGGTATTTTCAGCTTTTTTCGTACACTCAGCAAAACATTTCTATACGATGGCCTCCAACCCCTACCATGAGTTTCATATCAACTTAATCAGAGAAAAAAAAACGGAATTCTGCTATAAGAAACAAGAAAAAGTATTAATTGGGACAGAGTCGGTGCAGGTTACAAATTAGTACAATTGAATTTTTTGAAGTACTAAAAAGTAAAAACTAGTGAGGGTTTGGGGAAACTGCATATCGTGTATATACTATACTGTGCAACACCATTGTTATCACAAAGACGACTAGTCAGCGACTAGTCGACGCGATAATCTCGACTAGTTGACATGAAGGTCGCCCAAGAATCTCGAACCTCGACTTGGGGCCTTCATAACCATAATAGTGGTGTACCATGAACCAAATGACAGTACACAAGAAACAAATGATATTAAGATAGATGTCTTTACTTGATATTTATCACATTTATGTTTTTATTTGCTTGGATATGTTTGGTATTTGGAATATTACTGTTATTATGCAGTACCTATGCTAATTTTGAACTTATTATTCTATTACTTTTGATTTAAACTATGAAACTGACATGTTAATTATATTATATATTAAATCTGGTAATTATATGTATAATGAACACTTTGTCGACTTTTTACGACTAGTCTTCACCAAGGTACTCGGGCGTCAAGGCTCAACTTGGCGTCGTGATAACCTTGTGCAATACTACAACATGAAAAAAGATATAACGATCACCATGATAACGCTATCTGGTACTCCATTCAAACTCGCATAATGTAAATTTAGATACCAATTCAGACTTCGTATATAGGTCAAACGGAAGCACCTTTCTTAACATATCAATAACTTTAGTTTCAGCACTATCCATTGTAAGAACAACAATAATGTATAACCTTCATGTTCAGAGTAATAGGAGATTGTGAAGTATGACAGCATTTGAAGAATCTAACAATCAAACTGATTAATTCTTTCTGGAAAAAAAAACTGATTAACTTCTTGAAGCACAAGAACCAAGTAACAGAGTATTCGTGTTTATGCGCTACTATATGAAGAAAATTATCAAAATTAGATGAATAACCTTAATGTAGAACGTGCATCAGCAGCAAGAAAAAAGAATCTTGATTCAAGCATCTCAATAAAATCATCTCTCTCGTCTGGATCTTGCTCAACCATGAAATAGTCAATGTCCTTAGGTCTTGCAATTGACTTCAGCAAGGGACTGAAGTAGCTATGAAAATAGCCAAATTGAACAAAATTTATGCTTCAACACATTTGAAGATGACAATTTGTGTGTTGTGATAGCTACTTGCATACTATTTAGAAAACGTAAATTATAGAGAAAGGGGGAATTACAAAGAGGGAAAGGGGAATAATATATGAACTGTCTCATTCACTAAGAATAGCTAATAGCTCCGTAAGTATCTACAGTTTGAGTCAAACACATTATAAACATCATCTAATTTTAGGCCTCTTTCCTTGCTTCTTCAAAGTTTCTTAAGTACAACCTGTCGAGAGAAGGCTTCTCGAGATTCACAAAAGCAGAATTGGTGCATCAGTTTAATTATGGGTAAGTAACTGCTGATACTTCTTATTCAGTTACTGCAAAAACATTTTGGTGCTCTATACTTGTCCACAAAAGATCTTATCAGCATACCTCTTGCCGAAAAGAATTTGTTTGAGTTCATATAACTCAGATCCTGTTGCAAGCTGAAGCACATAGTTCAGTTCCGGATCATATGTACCTGAAGAAAAGTATTGCAAAGCCTATTTATTATTTTTAACAAGAAATGTATATGTAGATGTGGAGATACCATAAATAAACTACATTTCTCCGACTCTTTACTTCCCCCTGATTGTCCGTGTCAAATGCCGGACACTTCATTTAGGGGACAAAACAGTAACACAAAACGCTATAAAATGTCTTGGACATTCTGACAGAGTGCAATTCAAATACAAATTTATGTAGCTTTCTGTGCCATCATAATTCATATTGCAGACATAAGAGAAACAAACTACTCCCTTTGTCCCAACCATATCGTTACATTTCCTTTTTGGGTTGTCCCATCCAATTCTTTACATTTCAAAATTTTCCAAAAGTAGTAAAGTTTTAATAATATAAAAATTAACAACATCCACTACTTACCTCCACTATACCCACTTTATTCATAAAAAATTGATCGGTCCCACAACTTTATTCACTTTTTCAACTTCCCTCTACTATTTTATCATTTTTCTTAACCTCTTTGCCCAACCCAAATGTAAACAAATGGGAGGGATTGAGGGAGTAAGAAATAGTCTAATGTGAGGAAGACATCAACTGGAAAGGAAGGGGTCAACGAAAAAATGCAGTGACACATTACAGCTTTATTTATTTTGGCGTAAATATTGTGCTCTTTAAAAAATATTAGGCAGGAAATGGGTATAAAATAATTCAAGCAAATAACTTTTCTTACTCTTTTTCATCCAAATTGCACAAATTTTTTGACAATACTCCCAAGCAAACTAGGACATGAAAACTAGCAAAATGTTTTACGATACAACAATTTAAGCGAAACAAACAAAGCCTGCTATGCCAAGGAAATTGCGATCAACATCTCTTCTCTAGATATCCATCAAACTATGTACACCTAGAATCTCTTCCCAATTAAAATTATCACACACTCACAAATCAACTACATTCAAATAAGAAACTAAACTTAACTGCTTTCTGTAAACACACACATTAACTCTACTTACAAACAAGCAAATAATAAATTCCACGCCATAATAAAGAACCACATAATACAATAATACCCAAAAACACACATACTTGTGTATTTATTTATACACAATATACCTCCATTTTGAGGAGAACTTGAAGCACGGACCGCGAGTGGATAACGACGCTTGATAACCTGCAAAAATTAAAGAAATAAAGATCAAATAAATACATAATTGTAGTGTGATAGAGGATGAAGTGTAATTGCAATAGTACCTGATGATAATTATTTAAATTAGGGTTAGAAAAAGTGAAATGAAAGTGAAAATTGGGGATAAATGAACAAGAAGAATGGTTAAAAATGGTGAGTTTAGGAGTGGTGGTGGTTGTATATACATACATCTTTACATACTACTAGCTCTATCAATCGAGGACTGAGCACACACACCCCTTTAAAATCTGTCCAAGAGGATTTTGTTATATTTTAAAAAATTTGAACTATTAAGATTCATTAATTTTTTATTAATGACAACTTGCTAAATTTTACCCGCATAATCATTATAAAATTAATTTTAAAGACACAAATTTCATTAAATATTATATTTATTTAAAATTATTGAAACTGAGTTTATAGAGTATTTATTACAATTCTAAAAAAAATGAAAGTTATATTTTGCAATAAAATTATACTTTTTTATTTAATTTAAGAATTATTATTCAATAAATTTAATAAATTGTGTCATAACTTAAATATGATAACCAAATTATTCTTTTGGGTAGTTGGTGAGCTACATTATTTCGGTACGTTAATAAAATTTGTTCTTATAATATTTTATTATAATTTACATTTACCCAAATAACAAAAAGTAAAATTTACATTTGCAAAGAAATTTGAAAAAATAAAAATAAAATATATTTATAATGCCAAATGAACAAAAATGCTACTCAAAAATTATATAATTTCTAATTTAGCTTGCATTCAACACTATCTACACATATACAAATAATATTAAAATATATAAGAAAAACTTTTTTTTCTTTACAAACCTTTTAACACAAAATGTTTAAAAGATTAAAAAGATAAGTTTGAAAATTTTTAAATTAACTTTTCAATATTTTTTATAATCTAGAATTTGTCGAATGGCGTACATTAGCTTATGAATTTCAAATTAAAGGGGTTAAGTTACTTAATACTATCAATGCCACAATTCTTTCATGTATTTAAAATCATTTCAAAATAAATTAATAGCAAATTCACCATAAAATTTAAATTAAATACTAAATTAAAAAATATTAAGTCTATTTTTAAATTATTGGGAAAGAAATCAAATAAATAAATAAAAGAAATTTTTAGAAAAGTATACACCAAGCGTAGCGGGCATGATACTTGTATTTGATAATAGTAAAAACATTCATTTTTATTTTAGTATATGATAGGGATAGAAAATAAATCCTAAACATACATTAATTGTCACATTAATTACATTTGGGTTTCTTGTCCAAAACCCAACACAGAAGAGACTCGTTTAAGCTCATAGTAGAATTAAAACGGCCGAATTAGTCAAGCCCCACTAGCAGAGGTCGTCAAGATCCACGAACATGAGCTATTCATGGGATAGGCCAATACGGCTAAAAGAGTATAGACATGTGTCCAAAACAAACACACACTCGTACAAGGAAGGATCTGGAATTCCTTCCCTTGCATGATTCCTAATTACCATTTAAGTTTGAGACTTGTCCACCTAGTTCCCCAACACACGTCTAACCCTAGACTCCTCTATATATAAAGGGTTCTACCTCTCAACATAAACTATGTTTTTGGCTTGATTCTCTACAATACAGAGATACGTAGGCATGTTGTGAGGACAGACAGTCTCAAACACGAGAACAACCATTAAAACTCAAAACTGACAAACCCTAGTATTAATTACTAACGCTTCCTACTTTTTATTCCACAACATTTGACGCCGTCTGTGGGAAGACAACAACAACCATGATGAACACGGAGCAAAGACAACAATGGAGTTGATGGTCCTATCACATCACGGACGATCGCCTAAATAGTGGAGATAACTCCGCACTCAACCTATGCCTATACACATGCAGGAATCCCTGTAGGGGCATCTGAGGCTCAGCCACAAGAGACGAATCCCCCGGCTCCTCAAAGGATGAATCCCCAATTTCAGCAACTACATGCACCTATAAACCCTTAGCCCGTTGGGTATTAGTACTCCACGATCGTGACCACTAACAACCCTTACGGGATGCCTCTATACCCCGACGTTGGAGGAAGTGGGCACTCTAATCGGAGTGAAGGACGGCGGATGCCCCAATACATTCGTGACTTGGCTCCCATCCCTGAGAAACAAGAATTCTCTGGAGCCTAATCTTCTAGAGACTCTGAATTATCGGACGATGAGGTCGCTCCACGAAAGAGCCATGCTGGTAAGGAGCCAATGTCTAGTGGCCACCAACAGCCCATGAGCACTCAAGAGACAATTCTCCAAGATGTAGAGGAGAGGATTAGGGCTCATGAAGCGGAGATCCAAGGGTTGAAGTGCGATCTCGAGTTGCACCTAACCCCAAGACCTCCACTTGCAGCGAGACAAATGGATTTTCCTCCAATCATAGACCTGAAAGGTCCAAAACCAAGAAGGGATGTTGTCTGTTAGGGCGAAAACACTCGCTAAAATTACACGCAAGTATACGCGTTCCAATCAGATTCGTTCCCACGGAGACTACTTTAGGTTAAGTTCAATTTATGCACATATGCAACAATGTATGGTTATCGTTCAATGCTAAGATAAATAACAAATTGGGTTTTGATTAAACTAAGAGATTATACTAAATAGCATTAACTACGAGAATTGAGGTTGAATTACTTATATGAGATAAATATGAGATTCTAACTTCATTACTACTTCATTCAAAGTCATTGTTCTTAACCTTAGCATGTGACGGTGTTGACACTAATCAGATAACACGAAACTAGTAAACGCCAACTTTCGTTGTACGAATACCCTACTACCAAGCATCCACAAAAGAGATAAAAGTTGAATAGACACCAATTATGCTTAGTCCTTATATGTCTGTAAGAATTGAAAACATAATGGTTCAATGCGCAAGTTATCTATCGTGATTATATAGGGCAAGTAAGATGGTTAAAATTACCTACGAATCATGCATAACAATAATACATGAACCTATGCTAGCATGGCAAGTTCTAAACCTCTATATTCACCGTCGCTTCAATAGAGATTAACACGTTATCTTATATGTTAGCTACGCACATAAGACGAATAAGTACAACCAATACTAGGATATCAATCAATCACCACACACCAAGATATTGAAACAAATTAACTATATAAATCCATAAGTAAATCCGTTAGAACCCCACGATAACGATTAGTTCATAATCGAACTCATCATCACCATGGGTTCCAATGAAAGTATGATAATAAACAATATAAGAGTACTAGGGTTCAAAGACAAATCGAAAACAAGCATCCAAGTATCGCGTAAATCAAAGAAAACAAAATTCTTCTTCTCCATAGCCATCTCGTGCTCTCTAGGTCTTCTTATTGCTCTCTCAGATCTCGTTGTTGTTAAAAACGTCTTTATATGGGTATATATAGGCTCTAGGATGACCAGAACTCTCAAAATCTTCAATTTCGACTAAAATCAGGATTTTGGTGAAGAAACCGGGTGCGTGAGCGCTGTTTTCGGCCGCGACCCGCGCTGGAATAGTGTTTTCAGCGGCGCGGGCGCGCTGGTTCTGGCGCGGTCGCACTGACATTCCGGAAAAATTCTGACAATTCTTCTTTTGGCCGTATCTTGAGTTCTACTCGTCAGAATTATGCGATTCAACTGCCCACGCGAAGCTAACGAGATTCTATACAACTTGAGAACTAGGCTTCCAATTCTGATCTCTTTTCAGCATACTTCTTTAAAAAGCTTCTTTCTTCATTTAACTAATACCTGAAATGCACAAACACAAACACACATCAAAAATACCAACAACTTAAGTCCAAAACACCAACTTAAGCCTGAAATGAAGCGTTCCAAGTAGATATAAAATCCACTTATCACACCCCCAAACTTGAATCGATGATTGTCCTCAAGCATAAACAGACTCAAAGCTACAAAACAAACCTAATGCATGAATGCAACTACATGAATGCAGCTAAATGATAATGCAATCGATCCCCTTAGAATAACCATAACCAAATGAATAAGCCAATGTCTCTAAGATTACAATGACTCAAAATAGAGCTCGAATTAATCCTACAAACCAACTCACAAACCAGAAACGTGTGTATGTGGGATGCTTAATAGATATACTTTCGATACTAGATCAATAACCATAACTTATTTTTCATCAAAATAATCACAAGTTTATAACTAGAATAGACGTTAAACGCATAATGACTCACAACACCTCCTTTCTACTAGAGTTATACAAGGATTCATGCTATTATTGAACACATAACAAAGATGCTTACTTGACCGTGCAATGAATGAGGTCTCAAAAGACTTATACGATAATACCCATGTAGCGAGCGTTAGGTTAGCGGATCCCAGACTATGAAAAGCCTTAGGTCACTAGGCACAAAGTTCCCTAAGAACTTAATAACTCGAGTTTTAAAGAGCTCACTCTTGATCAATTATGCATAAACACATACCTTTTTTTTTCTTTTTTTCTTTCTTTTTAATTTTTTTTTCCAACAATTTCTGAATGAGTGTGTTTCGCTCCATCTCATTCAGCCCTAGACTACTCATAAAAATATGAGCCGGCTACTAGCCATTTGACGTCTAGCCTTACAACAACTAGCAATGAAATCCAAGATTTATTATTTTTCCAACAATTTCTGAATGAGTGTGTTTCGGTCCATCTCATTCAGCCCTAGACTACTCATAAAAATATGAGCCGGCTACTAGCCATTTGACGTCTAGCCTTACAACAACTAGCAATGAAATCCAAGATTTTCTCCATTTTAAAAATTCAGTGTTCTTTTTGTCATTACGAGAATAGCAAAAATTCTGAATATAACCAAGTGATTAAATCTCAACAACAAACAAGTATGATCATGATCTAGATCCAAAGCAACCCTATAAGACTTTGTGAAAATATTTGTTTCTGGCATGCAATCAATTCATTAGGACTTAAACATCCCTTTATTTGTCATCACTACACTCACATCAACATCAAGCAATCAATCAGAAATAGCTCAACCTAAAGGATCATGTTATATGCATGCAAATGCAACTATATGGACTCATATAATAACACGAATAAAAATGCAGCAAATATGTCCTAAATGAAAAATCATTCAAAAATATGAATGAACTACAACTAAACATGCAATATGAATCTATATGAACTATATGGACACACACACTAATCCTTACATTATCACCCCCAAACTTAAAATTTTCAATATCCTCATTGAAGGAAATAATAAGGATTTCTGGCATACCTAGTCGTCGAAAAGATCACCCTCCTCGGGTGGAGGATCAGGTGGCCAATCAACCTCGATACCAATGGCTCGAAAAATAGTGCCCAAATCCTGTGTCAAATCTGCAGCAAAATGACGGTGAATGTCGTGCATGGCCTCCATACGCTGAATCAACCTTCTATACTGCACATCACCAATACCAAACCTATCAACTGTCTGTGGTGCATGAGAGGTACCATCTGTAAGAATGGGAAGAACCGACCAGCCACTCTCTACATCATCAAAAATATATCCCAACCCCTTACAGGGGGTGCACCTAAGAATGAATTACTCAAGTGATCTAGTAGTCGGTTGAGCTCAAGTGTGGGAGCTTCTTCAATAGATGGTTCAAAACGCTCCTGAGAAATTTTTAGCTCTTCTAACCCAAAAGAATCGAATGGCATATCCAACTTCCTCTTCCACGGAGGTGCATTCAAAACTTGCATTTGTTTTGCTCCTTCTTTATCTTCAATAATTGATTCCCCTATTAAAGATCTCTCTAAGGTATCTGACTTTGGCAATTTCTCAAGCTCCGAGTTCATGATAGAGTCGACCCGCTCTACTTTAAAGCATTGCTCTTTAGCTATGGGTAACTTTATTGCGTTCAACACATTAAAAGTGACCTTCTGATCATGAACCTTCATCGGAAGCTCTCCTTTTTGCACATCGATCATAGTTTGGCCTGTAGCCAAGAATGGTCTTCCCAAGATTATGGGAATCTTCTTATCTTCCTCAAAATCTAGAATTACAAAATCAGCAGGGAAGATGAGTTTGTCCACCTTAACCAAGACATCCTCCACTATTCCTCGTGGACAAATGATGGAACGATCAGTTAGTTGCAATGACATGTATGCCGGTTTCAGATCAAGTAGACCAAGCTTCTTGAAGATAGACAAGGGCATCAGATTGATGCTAGTTCCCAAGTCACATAAACACTTTTCGAAAGATAAGTTTCCGATGGTGCAAGAAATAGTGAAGCTTCCAGGATCTTTAAGCTTCGGAGGCAACTTCTGTTGCAACACAACACTGCATTCCTCCGTAAGAGCAACGGTCTCTAAGTCATCGAGCTTCACTTTCCGAGAGAGAATACCTTTCATAAACCTCGCATAGCTAGGCATCTGTTCAAGAGCTTCAGCGAAAGGTATGTTGATATGAAGTTTCTTGAACACCTCCAGAAACTTAGCAAATTACTTATCCAACTTTTGCTTTTGCAGCCTTTTAGGAAAAGGAGGTGGAGGATAGATTTGTTTCTCCCCTGTATTACCCTCAGGAGGAGTGTGTTACACAGTTTTCTTCCTTGGTTCCACTTCTGCTTCCTTCTGCACATCTTCTTCAGCCAAAACTTCAGATTCTGGAACTTGAGATTTTTCAGGGCTTGCAACCTTCCCAGACCTCAATGTAATTGCCTTAACCTGCTCTTCTGCTTCCCTCTTGTCTGGAACTTCTGTATCACTAGAAAGCGTTTCTCGTAGTTGACTCAGTAAGGCGTTAGCAATTTGTCCTATCTGGTTCTCCAGATTCTTGATAGAAATAGCTTGGCTTTGGCATATAAGAGCCTGGTTTTTGCACATAAGCCTCAACTCCAATTCAGATTTTTCATTCGAAGATTCACCTGTATCATGAGTTTGTTGTTGAAGTTGGAGTTGTTGTCTTGGTGCAAATTGTTGCTGAAAACTAGGAGAATTAAATTGCTAGTTTCCAAACTGCTGGAATGGTTGTTATATCGCATTCTGATTGTTACTCCATCTAAAGTTAGGATGGTTCCAGTTGTCAGGATGATAAGTGTCTGGAACTGATTGCTGCGATCTATGGAAGTTGCTCACAAACTGAGCTGAGTCACTAGATATAGCGCATTGCTCCGTCGCATGCGGACCTGAACACAGCTCACAAATACTGGTTATCTGATTAACACCATAGTTAGCCATATAATTGATCTTCATAGACAACTCTTTTAGTTGAGTAGTGATAGTTGTAGCTATATCCACTTGAAGAACTCTTGCTTCCTTTCTCTGTGGCAATCTCTGAGTTGGATACTGATATTCATTAGAAGCCATCAGTTCAATTAGGTCATAAGCTTTATCGTAGCTCTTAGCCCATAAGGCTCCACCTGATACTGCATCAAGCATGGGTCTGGACTGTGCTCCCAAACCATTATAAAAAATAATTGATGATCATCCAATCAGGCATTCCATGATGAGGACACTTCCTAAGCATCTCCTTGTAGCGCTCCCAAGCTTCATATAAAGATTCTCCTGATTGCTGCATAAATTGAGTAAGAGCATTCCTGATTGCAACTGTCTTTGCCATGGGGAAGAATTTAGTGAGAAACTTTTGAGCAATATCTTCCCAACTAGTAATCGAACCAGCTGGCAGAAAGTGTAACCAGCTCTTAGCCTTGTCCCTCATAGAGAATGGGAATAGTATCAGCTTCACAACATCTTCAAAAATACCGTTGAACTTGAAGGTGTCGCAGATCTCAATGAAATTCCTAATGTGCATATTGGGATCTTCCGTTGGAGAACCCCAAAACTGGATTGAATTCTGCACCCATTGAATTATGCCAGGCTTGATTTCAAAGGTATTAGCTGTGATAGCTGGCCTGACAATGCTAGATTGAATGTCATTGATCTTGGGTTGAGAAAAATTTATCAAGGCTTTCGTTCGTGCGGCTGGATCTCCCATTGTAATGAGTACCTGAAACACAAACAAATAAACCGTGAAAGTAAAAGAGTCTGAGTCAGTGAACTTTAACGACCACTGATGACAAGCACATAAACTAAAAATTAACACCGAGTCCCCGGTAGCGGCGCCAAAGACTTGTTAGGGCGAAAACACGCGCTAAAATTACACGCAAGTATACGCATTCGCAAGTAGTATAAGATATCAATCAAATTCGTTCCCGCAGAGACTGGTTTAGGTTAAGTTCAATTTATGCACCTATGCAACAATGTATGGTTATCGCTCAATTCTAAGACAAATAACAAATTGAGTT
This sequence comes from Apium graveolens, assembly GCF_009905375.1. Classification (NCBI taxonomy): domain Eukaryota; kingdom Viridiplantae; phylum Streptophyta; class Magnoliopsida; order Apiales; family Apiaceae; genus Apium; species Apium graveolens. The sequence continues at coordinate 141,349,572 of NC_133652.1, read as the reverse complement.
TTGATTAAACTAAGAGATTATACTAAATAGCGTTAACTAAGAGAATTGAGGTTGAATTACTTATATGAGACAAACATGGGATTCTACTTCATTACTACTTCATTCAAAGTCAATGTTCTTAACCTTAGCATGTGATGGTGATGACACTAATCAGATAACACGAAACTAGTAAATGCCAACTTTTGTTGTACGAATACCCTACTACCAAGCATCCACAAAAGAGATAGAAGTTGAATAGACACCAATTATGCTTAGTCCTTATATGTCTATAAGAATTGAAAACATAACGGTTCAATGCGCAAGTTATCTATCATGATTACATAGGGCAAGTAAGATGGTTAAAATTACCTACGAATCATGCATAACAATAACACACGAACCTATGCTAGCATGACAAGTTCTAAACCTCTATATTCACCGTCGCTTCTTTTAGATATATTTGATAATGTCATGTATAATATGATTTTTGTTTAGTTTTCAGATCTTACTTGAATAGGACAAACCAGTACTTAACTGGATATCAGCACTTATACTGAAGTCAGAACTTAAGTTATCAGTACTTAAGGTTCAGGAGATATTTATCAGGATATAATATCAGGACTTAAAGAAGACTTTCAGATAAGGAAGGCGGCTGATTGAAAGGAAAGAAGATCAAGACAAACGCAAGAAGAGATATGCATGAAGAAGGAATTCTATGAAGAATAGAATACTTGAAAGAAAAGATAACTGGTTGATATATTTTAGGAAGCAGTATTATATTCCATATCAATTAGCGATTATCTTGTAACTGTGTAGTATATAAACACAAACATAGGGTTTACACTATATGTGTTATCATTATCGAGAATAATATTCATTATAACCTTAACAGCTCTCATGATATTTGTTCATCACTGAGAGAGGAAAGTTTTACATTGTAACAGAGTTTAATAAAGTTTGTTTTCTGTTACTTGTGTTCTTTGAATTCGATTTGATTGTGCTATACACTGTATTCAACCCCCCTTCTACAGTGTGTGTGACCTAACAAGTGGTATCAGAGCCTATCTGTTAACACACAAACAGTTTAAGATCCAAAAACAATCATGTCTGAAGCAGAAATTCCAACCAAGCCCACTAAAACTGAAGAACCTCCAAAGAATCAAATCCATAGTCGATACGAGGCTATTAGAGTTCCCATACTAAAACCATCTGAATATCCCATATGGAAGGTGAGGATGACTATGTTTCTGGAAGCTACAGATCCAGAATATCTTGACAGAATCAATGAAGGACCTCACAAGCCAACCAAAACTCGCTGTTGCAGTTGCAGGTGAAGCAGCAAAATCTGTACCAAAGGAGAAGAGTGATTACACTGCTGAAGATATCGTATCAATTGCTAAGGATGCTAAGGTACGACACTTGCTACATAGTGCCATTAATAATGTAATGTCAAATAGGGTAATTAACTGCAAGACTGCAAAGGAGATATGGGATGCCTTGGAGACAAGATGCCAGGGAACTGATTCGATTAAGAAGAACAGGAAGACTATACTCACTCAAGAGTATGAACATTTTGACTCAAAGCCTAATGAGTCATTGACTGATTTATATGATAGATTTGTCAAACTCTTGAATGATTTGTCACTAGTTGATAAGGAGTATGATCTTGAAGATTCAAACCTTAAATTCCTGTTAGCTCTTCCTGAAAGTTGGGATTTGAAGGCCACAATTATAAGAGACAACTATAATCTTGAAGAAACAACTCTTGATGAAATTTATGGGATGCTCAAGACCCATGAACTTGAGATGGAACAAAGAAGCAAGAGGAAATGAGGAAAGTCAAGGACAGTTGCTCTTAAGGATGATGAAGAATTCCCCAAAGCAGCTACCTCAAGGAAAGGCAAGGGAAAAGCACTCATCACAAAGTCTGATACTGAGTCATCAAGTTCTGATAGTGATGATGACTCAGAAACTGAAAGCTTGCCTGAGATGGAGCTGATGAAGAGATGATGAAGCTGTGTGCTCTTATGGTGAAAGGAATCACAAGGATTGCATACAGAAAATTCAGGAAGGGAAAGAAATTTTCCAGGAAAGGTGCAAGATCTGATAAGAAGAGTTTCAGAAAATCTGAAGGCAAAGTAGGGAAGTCTGACATAGGAGATTACACAAATGTCAAATGATACAACTGTGGTGAGAAATGCCACATATCTCCTAATTGCCAGAAAGTGAAGAGTGACAAAGGCAAGGCTCTTGTCACAAAGAAGAAAAGCTGGACAGACACTTCAGATTCTGAAAGTGAGGTGAACTATGCCTTGATGGCAAATGCTGATAGCAGTTCTGAAGCTGCTGAGTTAAAGGTACCTCAAACTACTTATGCCTTTTATACTGATGATATTAATGAGTTGAGAAGATATCTTAAAACCATGTTCATTAGTTATAGAGATCAAACTTTAACATGTGAAAGATTAACTTCTAAAAATCTTGCCTGCAAAAAGAGGAATGATTATTTAGAAAAAGAGTTAGTCATGTTCCATCAAACTCAGAAAGATAGAGATGATGCTTTCTATGTTAGGGATGAAGTACTTAAAATAAATGAATCTCTAAAAACTGAGTTAGAAAAGGAAAGAGAGATTATCAGGACTTGGACTAACTCTGGTAGAACAACTCAGTATTTGTTAAGTAGTGGAAACTGGAAAGAGGGCTTAGGTTATGGAGATGATAAGAATGATAAAAGAACTGTAGAAATTAAGTCTATAGTTGTTAAACAAAAGCCAAAGGTAAAACCTGTTAAGTTTGTAGCTATAAAGTCTGAAACTGAGAAATCAGAAGTTAAAGAGGAATTAACTTCTGACAAACTAAAACAGGAAAAGCCAACTGAAGTTAACGCAGGCTTAATGACAAAGAAGCAGCTTAAGCATAAGCTGAAAGATGTTAAGAATGTAAACAAGGTAAAGTCACGTAGGAAAAATAGGAATGGAAAGGAAGGTGTGAATAAAAGCAATGATTATAAGCCTGTTCCTGATGCTCCTAGAAAAACATGTCATAACTGTGGAAGTTCTAACCATCTGGCTTCTTTTTGCAGGAAGAATAAGAACATAAACTCCTTACCTTCAAAGTCAGGAGTTAAGAGTCAGTTTGTTAGATATAGGCCACAAAATCCTTGTTTTCATTGTGGTAGTTTATGGCATTCCATTTATACTTGTAAGGAATATCATAGTTTGTACTATGATTATTATCAAATAAAACCTTCTTTAAAGAAAGTTAGCATTGTTCCTTCTAGTGTAAGTTCTGATACAAAGTCTGATAGTGTAAATGCTGATAAGAAAAATGTTAACATAGACTCTGATGCTAAATCCACTGCAAATGTTAACAAATTTAATAAGGCCAAAGGATCCAAGCTAGTCTGGGTCCTTAAAACTAATCATTAGTGGTCTTTGTGATTGCAGGGCAACAGGAATAACATCCTAGTTCTGGACAGTGGATGCTCAGGACATATGACTGGAAATAAAGCCCTGCTATCAGACTTTGTGGAGAAAGTTGGCCTAAGTGTTTCTTATGGAGATGAAAACATTGGAAAAACACTGGGATATGGCAATATCAATCTTGGGAATGTCATCATTAAAGAAGTAGCTCTGGTCTCAGGACTTAAACACAATCTGCTGAGTGTTAGTCAAATCTGTGACAGAGGTTATCATGTGGATTTCTTTGAAGAACACTGTGAAGTTGTAAGCAAATCTACAGGAAAAGTTGTTCTGAAAGGATACAGGCATGGTAACATTTATGAAGCCAAGCTTTCAACAAGTACTGATGGTTCTGCAATCTGTCTATTAAGTAGATCATCAATTGAAGAAAGCCGAAATTGGCACAAGAAACTCTCTCATTTAAATTTCAACAATATAAATGAACTAGTCAAGAAAGATGTTGTGAGAGGACTGCTAAAATCAGTATTTGCTCCCGATGGCCTTTGTGATTCATGTCAGAAGGCTAAACAAAGAAAATCTTCATTCAAGAGCAAGACTGAATCATTATTTCTTGAGCCTTATCACCTACTACATGTAGATCTATTTGGTCCAGTGAATGTTATGTCTATTGCAAAGAAGAAATATGATATAGTCATAGTGGATGAGTTCACCAGATACACATGGGTGTATTTCTTGCACACAAAAAGTGAAACTGTATCTATCTTGATTGATCATGTCAAGCAACTGGATAAATTGGTCAAAGATTCTGTGAAGATCATAAGAAGTGATAATGGCGCTGAGTTCAAGAATTTGTTCATGGAAGAGTTCTGCAAAGACCATGGAATCAAGCATGAATTTTCTGCTCCTGGAACTCCACAGCAAAATGGAGTTGTTCAAAGAAAGAATAGAACTCTTATTGAAGCTGCACGAACAATGCTTGATGAAGCAAAGCTACCAACCTATTTTTGGGCTGAAACTGTGCAGACTGCTTGTTTTACTCAGAATGCAACACTCATTAACAAGCATGGAAAGACACCATATGAGATGGTGAAGAAAAAGAATCCAAATCTGAAGTATTTTCATGTATTTGGATGCAAGTGTTTTATTCTTAAGACTCATCCTGAACAGTTATCCAAATTTGATTTAAAAGCTGATGAAGGAATTTTTGTTGGATATCCACTTTCCACAAAAGCCTTCAGAGTCTACAATTTAAGAACAAGGGTTGTCATGGAATCTATCAATGTCTCCTTTGATGACAAGAAGATTACTGGACTTGAAGATTTCAATGATCATGATCAGCTGAGATTTGAAAATGAAGACTTAAATTCTGATACTGAAAATCATGACAGTCTAAATCCTGATACTGCAAACTCTGATAGATTAAACTCTGATATTATTGAAACTGTGGTGACTACACCAAAGGAAGATGCACCTGTCCAGGGGGAGCATACTGAAGATACAACTACATCTCAAGAAGCATCAGAACCTACAACTGGCTCTTCAAGTTCTGATTCATCAAGTTCTGATGAGCCAAGTTCTGATAATTCTGGAAACTCAAATTCTGAAGGATCCAACTCAGAGAGCATAATTTCAGGGGGAGCATCAGAAAATGTTGATGAAGACAGCATGGATCATGGGGGAGCATCCAGTTCTAGAGAAAACCTTCCATCTACAAGGAAGTGGACTAAATCACATACACCTGATTTAATAATTGGAAATCCTGATGCAGGTGTTAGAACTAGAACAACTACTTCAAGTGAATGTCTTTATAATTATTCTCTTTCTCAGACTGAACCAAAGAAAGTGGAAGAAGCTCTTTAAGATGCTGATTGGGTGCAAGCAATGCAGGAAGAGTTAAATGAATTTGAAACAAACAAAGTCTGGACCCTAGTGCCAAGACCAAAGAACAGATCTGTTGTTGGTACAAAGTGGGTGTTCAGAAACAAAACTGATAGTGATGGCATAATTACAAGGAATAAAGCAAGGCTGGTTGCAAAAGGATATTCTTAACATGAGGGAATTGATTATGATGAAACATTTGCACCAGTTGCTAGATTGGAAGCCATAAGGATATTTTTGGCTTGTGCTACTCACAAAAAGTTTACTGTCTTTCAAATGGATGTGAAAAGTGCTTTTCTCAATGGAGAATTGGAAGAGGAAGTATATGTTGAACAACCTCCAGGCTTTGTAAATTTCGAATTTCCAAATCATGTCTACAGGCTTGATAAAGCACTTTATGGCCTTAAGCAAGCTCCAAGAGCATGGTATGAGACTTTAGCTCAGTTTTTTCTGGAAAGTGGATTTAACAGAGGAACTATTGACAAAACTCTGTTCTACCTCAACCATGGAAAGGACTTACTTTTGGTGCAGATATATGTTGATGATATCATTTTTGGTTCTACAAATGACAGACTTTGCAAGAAGTTTGCCAAACTGATGCAGTCAAGATATCAAATGAGTATGATGGGGGAACTTCCTATTTTTTAGAAGAGCACACAAGAACCTTCACCAAGCATTGCTGAAGCAGCTCACATCTCTCAGACTCCACAAGAACCATCAGTTTAAAGTACTGATACTAGTCTTTCAACTTCTCCTGATAGATCAAATCCTGATGATACAACAGCTCCTACTAAGAATCATCCTTCAACTGAACTAGCTACAATTGATGATCCATTACTAGTTGCTAGTTTGAAAAAGCATCCCGATGTGTTGTTTGTTCCTCCACTTTCATTACTTCCACTTGAGGAATCACCTTCAGGTATAAATAGTCTCTTATTTCAGGTTACCTCTATTTATATGACAAGCATACAACTCTTCTCAACCATCACTTATTTCTTTGCTATATGTGTGATTGAGCCTTTCTGAGAGACTGTGTGAAAATATCAGATTTAAAAAAAAAGAAAAATATTTTGATTGGCAGTCTCTTGTATTGGCAAAAGGAGAGGTAGTTTTGAGACAGGAATCTTATAAATTTTTCTTTACTTATAAATTTTCTTCTGTGAGAATAATGTTACTCTTAAAAGTAATATGTTGTGTGAGAAGTGATGAGATCACTTGAAAAGAACAGAGAGATTTAGGTGTTATTATGTTTCTATTTCAGGATCACATCAGCCACATGCATCTCTTGCAAATAATCTGGATAAAGGCAAGGCAGTTCTGCCTGATTTTGCACATTCTTCTGATGGCTTGTCTGACTCTGACAATGATAGTGATGACGATGATCCTGATACCGCTCAGCTTAAGTCTACACTTGATGCATCTAAGAAGTCCCATGTTGGTTCTTCTTCGCACTTCACTGACCATCCTTCTTAAAATAATACTGATACTGAGCATTTTAGACAGACATAATGGGATTACAAATGGAGACTTGCAAATTCTTCTATCTCATCTGCTGTTAGCCTACAACATATTCATCGTGCTTAAGATGAAATTCAAACTCCTGATCTGAAGTTGTATTTTAAGGCTACAACTATTTTTGTTAAAGGACTTCACTTTGAACTTGATGAAATAAAGAAGTCTCATGCTGGTGTCAAAGAGAAAATTGATGGATTTTTGCTTCACACACCTAACTCAGCTGAAATCAAAAGTGTGAAAAATACCATCATAGACTTTGTTAAATCTCAAGACAGCATGGCCTCTAGACTTTCTTCCTTAGAAGATAAGGTTTCTTCTATAGGTGACAAACTGGATTCTCTATTCTCTCTTCTTTCAAATAGTGAAGCCAAAAAAGGGGAGAAGATAGTTGCTACAAAATGTACACAAGATTCTATCCAGACAAAAGATAAAGATATTGACAATGATGGTGATAAGAATAATCCAGTTACAGATGTTCAAATTGCTCCTACTGCTCAACAAACTCAACATTCCAAGAAGAGTGATTCTTTAGGACAAAGGAAGTCTATTGGTGCTTATAAAGCCAAGCACAAGACTACTACTGGTGCTCCTGAGGATGATGGCATTACAATCTCTAATTTAGCAGATGCGAAAGGGTTGTTCTTTCCTTATAGGCATAAGGAAACATGGGAAGAGATTGTCCTGTATTACAAAGACAAGAAGTTTGAACAAAAGAATGCTAAGAGTGCTCTTGGGTATATAACTGAAGAATTTCCTGATCTAACACCTGAAGAAGCAGTTATGCAATAAAAGGAGCTTTTAGCTCAAATTGAAGCTGAAGCAAACACTTTTAAAGAAAGAGGAAGAAGAAGAGGTGGAAGAACTTCTGGATCAAGTCAAGTGACTGCATTCAACTCTACTTTTCTGAATTTTCTATCTAGAGAAGGTTATATTCCTATACAAGGAAATGAAGAAGATAAAGAAGTTCAGAAGCCAGAAGAGTTGATTATACCAAGGAAGAAAAGATCAGCCACTGACATTGATCAAGCTGTTATAGCAAGACAGAATGTAACTCCTGATGAAGACATAAATTCTGAAGTAAAAGCAGATCCTGATGCTATAAATCTGATAACTGATTTTGACTCTGATAAAAAGGTGACTGAAGCATTAAATGATTCAGCTCTTACTCCAATGGTCACTCCTCATACTTCAGAGGTTGATGAAAAAGAGAAGGTTGATAGAAGGATAGCTGATCAAGCATGCAAAGAATATTTGCAGAGAGTCTTAAAATCAAAGAGAGAGCTATGGCATAAAACAAAAGGGAAGATTAAAGATCTGTCTACAAGTGATGTTCCTCTCAGCAAGAAGGATAAAAGATGGAAAGATATGTATACATTTGACTATCATAAAGGGTTCAAACATGTTGAATTTGTGTCAGCAGGGTTAAGAGATTCTATCTCAGAACAGGAAGAGGTTGATAAGTCCATCAAGAAGCCTTCTTGGGTGGTATACAATGAAAAACTAAAACTTATCAAATCTTGAACCAGAGGAGGCATTGGTCATTCCAGTATGGAGATCTTAGAATCTGATATGCTAGATACAAATACTCTGACAGTGAATCTAGGTGAAAAAGTTTCCCCTTCACATCTTGAGAAAGTTGAAGCTGTGAAGATTATTCATAGAAAGATAAATGATAATGATATCAAAAAAGAGATTCTGTACTTTTTCAGGGATGGTAAAGTAAAGAGCTTTATATTGAAGCAACTCTTAATGAAGACTGTGACAGAATTGAAATACATTCACTATCTTCTTAGATTTGAGAACAGTGTCACCAGAAACTGGTCTTCTATGATACTTGAAGTCATCAGAAGAAGAGTTATGATAAAAGATGATAAATACAATGGTGATTATGTTCCTGAGTATAGAACTTATACTGGTCAAGAAATGCAGATGAAAAAGGGAGCTGCAGTGCTATAAGTTTTTCTCAACAGTCTTCAGTTATCCTTCAGTCCTGATCATGAAGATGTCAGTTTAAGCTTCATGTTGATTGGTGATCCTGAGATAAGCAAAAGCTCAATTTCTAAGTTAAGATTAGCTATCTATCAGCTTAAAGAAGACACTGAAGAGAAGAGAGAGTTGAATAAAAAGCTTGTTAAAGTCATACGAGACAAGGATGAAGAAAGATTGAAGAACTTTCTTGGAACAACTGTCAGTTATCTAAAGATACTGAAGTAAGCTTTACTCCTTATACATTTTGTTGATTGGTTTTGACATCATTGAGAATGGAATTTATACTTCATTGCATTAAGCATAAATTGAGAGAGATTGTTACATATTGAATTCTCAATGATCAGAAGAAGCTCAGGATCTGGATGTTCGGATGTCATCAGGATCTGATGTACCGTCAGGAGTTGGCATGTCATCAGCATTTACATGACATCAGTATTTGAAGACAGTCAGCATTAGATGATTTGTTATGTTCCTTATAATGTGGAGCAGATATCTGTTACGTCTGAGTTATAGGACTTTAACTGTTTAGTTTAAGATATGTATCAGTTTCAGTTGGTTTTTGATATGCATATCTTAGATTAATCTGTTGTAGCTGTGCAGTATATAAATACAGTTTAGGTCATCACTTAGGAGAGATACACTAGAGGATCATTCGACCTAGCAGCTCTCAAGAACATCAATATTTCTTGAGAGGATTTTGTAACAGTTTTTATCAGAAATATATAAAGCTGTTATATTTTATTACTTGTTCGAAACATTTATACAATTATATTCAACCCCCTTAAACAATTGTATCTTTACTGGGAAACAATCACAAATCTCTGGATGTGGATATGATCAATGAATCAGTCCCTGATTCCCGTTCTTTAACTCTATTGGGGAAGCCAAAATTTAGTGCAAGTTAGCATCATCTTTTAGATGATTTGTTGGCTCACTTGCCAATTTTTTCAGGAACCGTTGAGACATATGTGCCCAAATTATCATAAATCTGCACAGAGTCTATAATAGTTTCCACTCCAAACTCGATCATTTATTCTATTCCGGTGGATATTTTTCATCCGTTGGTTAGTGATTGTATCCCGATGGATGTGTCTAACAGCAGTCATCCATCGGCTATCCTAACTACTGCCCCGATGGATGTTCCTCATGTTGGGAACCACGGACTTAGGGTGTTACTACGTTTTACGATAAAGATTACGAAAAGAGGATTACTTTGTTAATGGTTGATTCCACGCTCTTCTATTGTATTCCCAAATTCCCTTGAGCGAAGTGTGGCCTCCGTCTTCTCAAGTTATCCTCTCTTCTTGCTCCTTGGTGGCTACAATATGTTTTTACACAATTCCAAGCAAGAAGAGAATAAGAATATATATAGGCTACAATAGGGACCATGGATAATTAGGTTGGGCCTTCTAATTACATCTTGAGCCTAGCCCAATGTAATTAAATATTAATTCAATCCACTAAAGAATTAATATTTGCACTACCTTTCCTAATACCGTAATTTAATTAATTCGGTTCCAATATTATTTGCTTATTAAATTCCCCATGTTTAAAATATCATATGTCCATTAATTAAATAAATTATTGATAATTTATTTAATTAATATCTTTTATCCTTGATCATCCACTCAACCTATATTTAATTATGCCAGAATAAATTCCACCTGCAGGGTTTCACATAATTAAATCTTTTTGAGCTTTCAAGGGGACATCATTAACCCGAATATTATCAGGACATGGATTCCTTCAATAACTAATATCCACCATGTATATAATTCCATCACCCAAAATATAATGATATAATTCAAAAGAATTATTTCATATATAAATCAAAGCATGTAAATAATATACACGTGTCAATTACTATTTCCGGATTAAGAACCTAAGCATTAATAATAACATAGAATCTTAGTTCTCCTTCTTAATCAGTATTAAGGGAACAATTCTAAATTTGATCATGTTCAATATACACAAAGTATACTAGTATTATTTATTAGTCAATATAAACTAATCTAAATAATACTACAGCCATACCAGTGGATTGTCCAACTCCACCTGTGCTGTGAACCTTATTATATTATATAACCATATTTAACAATCTAATATTATGTATCCCATTTGATACTAGATTGTTCACAATATATAATATTAGACAACATGTAAACATGCAAATCATTCTCAAATAAACTGGCCAGAAATAAATGTACATACTTCAAATAAATATTTTCAGTATACACTAACAATCTCCCACTTATACTCAAAATATTCTATGTGTACATCAGTGTTTATTTAATCCACTATTACATAAAAATCTATGTGTCCATCCATCTGACTCCTATCGCTTCCACATGCTTGTCAAAAACCTTGGTTGGCAAGCTCTTTGTGAAAGGATCTGCCCGGTTGTCTTCTGATGATATGTGAGCCACAACTATATCCCCTCGCTTTATGATTCCTCGTATGAGATGATACTTACGTTCAATATGTTTAGTTGCTTTGTGGTCTCACGGTTCCTTTGAATTTGCCACAGCACCACTGTTATCACAATACACCGTCAAGCTCCTAGGCAAATTAGGTACCACATCTAAGTCCAAAAGGAAGTTCCTGAACCATACAGCCTCCTTGGCAGCCTCAGAGGCCGCCACATACTCGGCCTCCATGGTGGAGTCTGCATTGCATTTCTGCTTTACACTCCTCCATATAACGGCTCCACCTCCCAAAGTAAAAACATATCCCGAGGTTGATTTCCTCTTATTCCTATCTGATTGGAAATCTGAATCAGTATATCCCAAAGGAAATAGATCTGAGGCCTTGTAAATTAACATATACTCCTTAGTCCTTCTCAGGTACTTGAGTATAGTTTTTACTGCACTCCAATGTTCCTGACCTGGGTTCGACTGATATCTACTAACCATGCCTACAGCAAAGCAGATGTCAGGCCTCGTACATAACATAGCATACATTAAGCTTCCACATGCTGAAGCATAAGGAACTGCTTTCATGCTCTCTATATCCTTAGGTGTCGAAGGACACTGCTTCTTAGATAGAGCAACTCCATGCTTAAAAGGTAAAAAACCTTTCTTGGAGTTCTGCATGTTAAAACGAGCTAATACTTCATCAATGTAGGGCTCTTGAGATAAAGCCAACATCCGTTTCTTGCGATCCCTTATAACTTTGATCCCAAGGATGTATGCCGCTTCACCTAAGTCCATCATGTCAAATTGTTTGAATAACCATGCCTTTACTGATGACAACATCTCAACATTATTTCTAATGAGTAAAATATCATCTACATATAGTACTAGAAAAACCACTGCATTACCTTCACTTCTCTTATACACGCACGATTCGCTTGGACTTTGATCAAATCCATATGACTGGACTGCCTGATCAAAACGAATATTCCATTCTCTAGAAGCTTGTTTAAGTCCATAAATAGACCTCTTAAGCTTACATACCAGATGCTCTTGGCCTTCCTTAATGAATCCTTTTGGTTGCTGCATATAGATGGTTTCTTCAAGACTTCCATTAAGAAAAGCTGTCTTGACATCCATTTGCCAAATCTTATAATGGAGATGAGCTGCTATAGATAAAAGAATACGGATTGACTTAAGCATGACTACCGGTGAAAAGGTTTCCTCATAATCGATACCTTCTTTCTGAGTATACCCTTTCGCAACAAGTCTTGCTTTCCAGGCTTTCACCTTTTTATCTAATCCCCTCTTTTTCTTGTAGATCCACTTACATCCAATAGGTTTTATACCTTTGGGTGGTTCCACGAGCTCCCAGACCTGATTAGAATACATTGATTCTATTTCAGATTCCATCGCCTTTTGCCAAAGATCTGCATCTTTGTCTTGTACTGCCTCTTCGTATGTACGGGGATCATCATCATGTTCACCAGGGACCAAGTCTGAAGACTCTCCCAAAAACATGAATCTATCAGGCTGTTGAACAACCCTCCCACTACGACGAGGCACTGGTGCGGTATTAGTGACAGGTTGTACATTATGTTGTGGTTGTTCTACTTGTACTACAGCTTCATGGGTATTATTTGTCCCTCCCACTAGTTCCTCTAAAACGACACTACTCATGGGTTTGTGATTCATTATATAGTCCTCCTCCAAGAATCTTGCATTGGTGCTAACAATGACATCCCGATTCTTCGGACTATAAAATAAATATCCCTTCGTTCCCATGGGGTAGCCTACAAACAACCTTAGTTCTGTACGAGATTCTAACTTAGTCACGTTCTTGTTCAGCACATGTGCTGGATAACCCCATATTCGAATATGTCTTAGACTCGGTTTATCCCCGGTCCACAATTCTAAGGGGGTTTTAGGAACTGACTTAGAAGGTACTAAGTTCAGAAGATAAGCTGCTGTCTCTAAGGCATGTCCCCAAAATGACTTGGGTAAATCCGAATAACTCATCATCGATCTAACACTCTCTAAAAGAGTCTGGTTCCTTCTCTCTGCTACACCGTTCTGCTGAGGTGTTCCTGGTGCAGTTAACTGGAATTCTATCCCATTTTCTGATAAATATTCCATAAATTCTCCAAGCAAGTATTCGCCACCATGATCTGATCGTAGTGACTTGATACTTTTACTAAGTCGCTTCTCCGTTTTAGCTTTGTACTCTTTGAACTTATCAAAGCACTTAGACTTACGGTGCAACAAATAAACATACCCATATCTAGAATAATCATCAATGAAAGTGATGAAATATTCATAACCACCTCTTGCTTGGATATTCATAGGTCCACATAAATCAGAGTGAACCAATTCTAACAGTTGTTTGGCTCTATTCCCCTTTGCCTTGAAAGGCCTATTAGTCATTTTACCTTCCAAGCAGGATTCACAAACTGGAAATGGCTCCACTGCCAATGAGCTTAAAGGCCCGTCTACTACCAGTCTTTGAATCCTCCTCAAGTTAATATGACCTAATCTCAAGTGCCAAAGATATGTTTGGTTCAAACTAGAAGGTTCCTTTCTTTTAGTAGAGTTAGAAGATGTGTTGTTCAATTCCCTAAATTGCAGTTGCAGTGCAGGTTGACTAGGATTAATTATATACAAATTGTCTTGCAATGTACCAGAACATATAATTCGTTTATTCATCATAATAGAAACATTACGATCCAAACAAACATTATAACCATCCAAAGCAAGTTTAGAAACCGAAATTAAATTCCTTCTAAAAGAAGGTACATAAAGACAATTGTTCAAAACCAAAATCCTATCAGAACCAAAAGATAAATGAATAACTCCTACTGCAACTACTGCTACTTTCGTAGCATCTCCCATGAACACGTATATCTCACCATCTCTAAGCATTCTGGATAGTTGGAACCCCTGCATAGAATTACAAACATGATCAGTGGCTCCTGTATCTACACACCAAGTGCTCGTAGATATAGCCGCTATAAATGTTTCTGTAACTAGAGAAAGAGACATACCAGTATTGTTTGTCTTCTTAGGAAGAGGACAATCCTGTTTCCAGTGACCTGACTGTTTGCATCTGAAGCACTTTCCCTTAGGCTTTTTCACACCACCCTGAACTCCCACTGCCTTCACAGCTTTCTGTGTTTGAGCCTTTTTCTTCTTCTTAATACCTTTCGGCTTAGAGGAAGAACCTTTCTCAGCCACATTCACTTGAACACTCTGCCGAAATAATCCTTCAGCTGCCTGAAGTTCTGTCAGCAGTTCCGCGAGACTATACTGCCTCTTGTTCATGTTGTAATTCAAGTGGAACTGCTCAAAACTCTTGGACAAGCTCATAAGGATAATGTCAATCTGGGTTTCCCCGTCAAGTTCAGCACCAAGGATCTCTATCTCATTCAGATGCGACATCATCTTGAGAACATGATCCCTTACAGGTGTGCCTTCAGCCATCTGAGTGTTCATTAAAGCTTTCATGGCTACTTGCCTAGTAGCCCTATTCTGATCTCCAAAAAGTTCCTTGAGATTAAAGAGCATATCCGAAGCAGTGGCCATAGACTGATGCTGATGCTGTAAAACACCCGACATTGCTGCCAGAATGTAACATCGCGACATCTCATCAGAATATAATACTCTTTCTCATCTTCGGGAGCATCAACAGCAGGCTGTTCAGGCTTGGGTTCATAAGTGCAAAACTTGTACTCCTTAGCAGTCAACACAATGTCCAAATTTCGTTTCCATTCAATATAGTTAGGTCCGGTAAGTTTGTTATCCTTAAGTATGGTGAATAGTGGATTAAAGCCCATTTTATCCTGAGAATCATGCATAAAAACATCATATAAATAAGGGTGCATTAATTATTAAGATCTATTGATTCCTCTAATAATTATTAAAATTTAATGCACTAACATCTAAACACCATAAGCTTCTGGTACGCCACGATGTGTGACATGTATACGACCTAATTTTGTTTAAATGTTACTTCGGTCCTATTACTAAACAATATGCCACGTTGGGGTGGACTATATTATTTTTCATAGCTAAGTGTATACCATCATCAAATCTTAAATTATTTGAAATCTATGGAACTTGGTACGCCACGATGGGTGGCGTGTATACCTTCCAATATTTGTAATTTTGCCTTGAATAGAATACTTCAATTCAATATTCATCAATGGTTTGATTTCCAGGTTGTGGAGGAGTCACATCGGTCTCGCTTAAAACCCACAGCCTTACAAGTTCGATGAACTCGTTTTTGACAAAATCGCCCCAAATTAGAAATAAAGAAAATCCGTATTTTATTCCTTTTAAAATTAATTTAAGAAGTTTGTTCTAGTAATTTCTATAACATTCTAGACACCATAAATTACATGCCACGATGGGTGACGTATATATAATTTATATTCGTCTTTATGTTAAATTACCTACAACCAATAATGGAGACCATGGGATTTAATTTCATATTAATTCCCTCTCCCACTTAGAATTTTTTATTAAAATTGAGGAATTTTAAAATTAAATGGGGTCCTATGTCATTATAATTATGTCTAATCATGCATTCAAAATACACACATAATTTTAGCAACATATAACATTTAATCAAAGCAATAAATAAAATTTATGTCCATGTCGTCCTAATTAAGTTAAACATGCAATTTTAAAGGAATTACACACATAATTAACGACACACATAATCAATAAATTAAAGCAATAATTAAAAATTTAATGGAAAAAATTAAAATAAATTTTCCACTATTATTGCCCTTGAAAAAAAAATCCAGCTCTCAAAGAAAATCTGCCCCAAGCGCGCCCCGACGCCCCCAGCAGCCCCAGCAGCCCCAGCAGCCCCAGCTGCCGCAGCAGCCCCAGCAGCCCCATGTAATCGCACAACGGAACAAAAAACTACCGGAATTGATTTCCGATCGCACATAACTATTACAAAATACCCGGAACAATTACAAAAAAAATAGATCTAATACAAAACTAATTTTATAAAATCTATTCTAACACTATCAACCCTCGTATAAATTACAACCACGATTAAACCACGGGGAAACCAAAACAAAAATTAACCACGATTAAACCACGTGGGATCCAAACACATAATTAAAATATACATGGCCATAATAGTGGATTAACAACCTGCATCAAAACCAATACAAGCAAAACACTATATACACGCATATATAATTATGACATGGACATTATATCATAAAACGTAGAACCCATTACCAGGCTCTTGATACCAATTGTTGGGAACCACGAACTTAGGGTGTTACTACGTTTTACGATAAAGATTACGAAAAGAGGATTACCTTGTTAATGGTTGATTTCACGCTAATCTATTGTATTCCCAAATTCCCTTGAGCAAAGTGTGGCCTCCGTCTTCTCAAGTTATCCTCTCTTCTTGCTCCTTGGTGGCTACAATATATTTTTACACAATTCCAAGCAAGAAGAGAATAAGAATATATATAGGCTACAATAGGGACCATGGATAATTAGGTTGGGCCTTCTAATTACATCTTGAGCCTAGCCCAATATAATTAAATATTAATTCAATCCACTAAAGAATTAATATTTGCACTACCTTTCCTAATACCGTAATTTAATTAATTCGGTTCCAATATTATTTGCTTATTAAATTCCCCATGTTTAAAATATCATATGTCCATTAATTAAATAAATTACTGATAATTTATTTAATTAATATCTTTTATCCTTGATCATCCACTCAACCTTTATTTAATTATGCCAGAATAAATTCCACCTGCAGGGTTTCACATAATTAAATCTTTTTGAGCTTTCAAGGGGACATCATTAACCCGAATACTATCAGGACATGGATTCCTTCAATAAATAATATCCACCATGTATATAATTTCATCACCCAAAATATAATGATATAATTCAAAAGAATTATTTCATATATAAATCAAAGCATGTAAATAATATACACGTGTCAATTACTATTTCCGGATTAAGAACCTAAGCATTAATAATAACATAGAATCTTAGTTCTCCTTCTTAATCAGTATTAAGGGAACAATTCTAAATTTGATCCTGTTCAATATACATAAAGTATACTAGTATTATTTATTAGTCAATATAAACTAATCTAAATAATACTACAGCCATACCAGTGGATTGTCCAACTCCACCTGTGTTGTGAACCTTATTATATTATATAACCGTATTTAACAATCTAATATTCTGTATCCCATTTGATACTAGATTGTTCACAATATATAATATTAGACAACATGTAAACATTCAAATGATTCTCAAATAAACTGGCCAGAAATAAATGTACATACTTCAAATAAATATTTTCAGTATACACTAACACCTCATCCGTCGGTACTCATTACACACACTGAAATTTCAACAATTATTACAACTGTAGATGAGTTAGTAGTTGTACAATCACTCTTAGGACTGAGGGAAGGGAGTGAACTAAGTGAGAGGCTGAGTTGCTCTCAGGCAAAAGAAGAGGAAAAGACAGAAATGATGCAGGCTATTTCTTCCAGCCTGGCAAAAGAGAGTGAGAGGAGTTCCACCTTAGTAGGTGAAGGTGAGGGTGTGAGGGTGGTGAGCCAAGGGGAGCCCTTAATGCAAGAAAAGAGATAAAATGAGAGAAAAGCAGGTACAACTGAATGGGAAAAGCCCATTGTAAGTGAGTTAATGGATGTCAATAAGGCTGACAAGAAACAACTAATTCAGCAAGAATATCAAGCTATTTTAGACTCTGTTTCTTTTGAAGCTGAGGCATTTACTCACCCTATGTCAGTATATCAAGTTCTAGCTGAACTGGACAATGTGGCTGCAGAAAGGATGTTAAACTTGGTGCATACAACTGCTTCAATGCAAAGGGCAAAAGATGTCATCTCAGTCATGCCTCCCACAGCTGTTGTTGATGTTGATTATGGAACTGGTGGTTCTGAAGAGTTCTTTGGAAATGAAGATGGTGATGAAGAAGAGTTTATGGACATAGGGGGAGAAGTAGGCCCTAGCTCTAGATCAAACATTCCATATTAGGTGTTCTCTAAAGAATGTGATGAGCAACATTTCAAGACTACTCTTTTTTACATCATTCAACAGACTCAGACAGCTCTTCAAGCTACAACTAATGCCAGCACCAAGAAGCTTCTACAAGCACACCTCAACTCTCTACAACTACATCAAATAAAATCTCTTCAACACAATCCGGATGTCACTTCAATCAAAATAGAGATTGACCAAGTCAAGAAGGATGTCTCTGAAAGATTGATGCTAGATTTCCAAATACAACAATGCTTGACATCAACAGACAGTTATGGAAGAATTCTAATCTTGCAACCAAAGTGGATTCCTTGGATACAAGACTGAAAGCAGTAGAAGCCTCTCTCACAGCTATTCATTTACATCAAGCACAACAAACTCAGTTGCTTCAAAAGCTGGTGGTTGCACAGACTTCTACCTCCACTCTACTTGATGATAACAAAAAGGGGGAGAAAGATTCAATTGTCCCAGTTAGTCAAGGAGAGCAAATCAGTGAGGGGGAGAATGTGACAAATGTTCAATTCAGTTAAGTAATAGTTCCAGAAATTACTTTACCAAAGCCACCAGTATTGGACAACATTTATCTGATCCAAATAGCAGCTGCTAAACTGGAGTCACAGTCAAATTACAAGAAGCTTGATGTTACAGCTGTTGAGAAGGAATTGGATGACAAATGGAGGAAAATAGAAGAAAAAATTACAAAGAAATTTGGGCCAATTGAGAAACAATACAAGACTTTTCATCACTATTCTCAAGTCAAGCAAATATCTGTGAATGAAATGAGTCTAGTTAGCTTAGAAAAGGGTCAACCTTCATGCATAAAGTCTCCAAAGGCCAATCCAGTTTTGAAGCCTAAGAAGAACTATCCAAAGTCATCAGACAAAAATCATGTGAATCTTATGTTTGAAACTCCAAGGCCAGATGAAAAGAAGCTATTGGCAAGGTCCATTGCATTCTTCAAAGATCCAACTAATTCAGTAGTGAAAAGAAGAATTACCAAGATCTACAGAAATGGTAAAGAAATCTGTGTGGTTGCTGGACACCCTCAGTTTATAGTAGCCAAGAAGGAAGAAAAAAAGAATCAAGCATGAAAAGAAGCAGGCTGCTTTAGATGCTAAAAGGCTCAAACAAAAGAAGAAGCAAGCTGCTATCTTGGCCAAACTTCAAGCTATGAAAATAATAACTGAGAATTCTGAGAAACCACATGTGATTACTGAAGCTGAAGATCAGAAATGCTCAATAAACCTCAACAGATAAAGAAACCAAGATACAATCAAAGAATCAAGAGAAAATTGGACTTCAGTGATGAGGAATTGGAAGATTACATTCCCAACCAGTCTACATCGACAACTCAAACATCTAAACCCTCAGTGGTGCATGAGGAATTCAAGGTGGATCCAACATAGAATTTTCATGGTGAGCCTATAATTCCCAAGGATGAGCAATAGACAGGGAGATTTTTCCAATTCCTGAACTCAATTTACCTATCTTCAATAAGCCAAAGAGAACAAAGTCTAGAGCAATCAAGAAGGTCAAGCCTGTGAGTTTTAGAACCAAAGCCCTAACTAAAGCTCAATCAACTATCAACAAGGGAGATCTTTTATACATCTGCGACATCAAAGAATTTTCATAGATTAATCTCTACATGGATGAACTACAAGAACTGAGAGCAATTGATGCTCACAGAAATCTCCTTGAAAGACTAGTGTTCAAGTACAAGGGAGGGAAAGAAACCATATGGCCTCTTCACAGGATTCTTCAAGAAAGCTGCTCTGTACTGATAAAGATCTTCCCATCCTTTAAGAAAAACTTTGGTTTTAATGTAACTGCAAGAAAATTGGTCCTAAAGAAGATAGAAGATCTAAGGGGCAATAAAGCCAAAGATGCACTCCCAAAAACTCTATCAATTCCCTTCACAGAGAATAGAGTGCATTTGAGGCCTTATTGACTGATGGAATTCATGGACGACAAGGGTGTTAGAAGATTCTTCAGACTGGATGACCAACTGAGTATCTCTAGTAATGAGACTCTATTGGAAATGCAAGAAAAGCTGGATCTATCAGATGCTGAAGAACTTGAATTCCATAGACAACTCCAAAATCAAATAGAGGAAAATAACAGGAAGCTTGGGAAGAAATCCAGACAATCAAGGAAATAGAAATCATCTGCTCAGACTAGAGGAGCACCTTGATAATGATTTTGAGAACTCTTGTACACTATACTTTGTTCAATTTTCAATAAATTGTAGCACTTACTAGTTTTATCTACTATAATTCAATCTGTACATTTAGGGTGTTTTGTTATCATCAATTTACTCTTAATTTATTACTACAATTCTAGTAAACAAAAATTGGGGGAGATTGTTAGGTATGTTGTGAACTTGATGATAAGTTAAATAAAACACCTTAGTAGATTTAACTTAGTGTATTTGTAGCTCTCGACGGATGTTTTATTACAGTCCCGACAGACGATCTTTATAGTCCCGGCGGATGATAACTGAACATCCATCGAGAGTGTAACTTATGTAACAATTAGTAATGTAGCACATTTGTGCAAACAACAATATTTTAGTCTAGTAGATTTTGTAGAATTCTCTAAGTCATGTTGACTGCAAGATTGATGTACAGAATAGGTTGGCTAATTGTAAATATAAGATGTCTTGTAATCCTGTACAAGTGAAATAGAGTCATGTGGAAGAAAGACTCACAACGGATAATCTACAAAGGCTCCCGATGGATGATCAACATAATCCCGACGGATGATCATATTCAAAATAGCAGTTGATAGTGACAACACGGTCATATGCGTTGGGTGTTTATAAAAGGAATGTGGTAGCCTGTTAAGCAGGATTTTGAGAACAAAGAAGTATTACCATTTCCATGCAAATGTGAAGATATTTAAAGATGCTGGATAGAGTAATGTAGCAGCATGATATTAGACTAGATTTATTTTTGTTTTATTGTCTTGTCTTACTATCATGTAACTTGGTGATATAAACCAAGAGTAGCAAGTAGAACAAGTAACTGAGTAAGCTTATTTTCCAGAGAAATAGATAAGGCTGTATTTTTGTTAAGAATTTCTCTATAAATTTGTTTGTTCACTTGTAAAGCAGCTGTGTGCTATTCAACGCATCACAGAGTTCTCAATCTGATATATATATATATATATATATATATATATTTAGTGGATACATTCTAATCCACCAGAAAGTTTTAAAGCTTTGTATTTTATTACTTAGTGTTTTGATTTCTATTATTTTTCATTCCGCATTACTGCAAATCAAACACTGTTATATATATTAAGTTAGAACGTTTTTTTAAAATCTGAAAAAGAAGCCAGAATTACATTCAACCCCGCTTCTGTAATTCTTGTTGTTTTGTTTGGGAATAACATAAACTTTATTCAAAACTAAAATACTTGATATTAATACACATTTTGTTGTCATATCAAATTAGATATCAATACGAACTTTGATGCTCACAACATCCCATACTCAAGTCAACATCAATCATTTATATTATTACCACCTTTGATATTTAACAAAAAATAAGTACCAACATAAATCAGAAACTGAATCAAAACTGCATTTCACCTTTTATCCAAAACTAAAATACTTGATAAATTATATATTTATGATTATCAAAAGCAATATAATAATTTAGATTGGAACCAAATATGCACCAGGTTGTTCCTGATGATCAGTCACGAAACATCATTGGTATCCCGCAACCATACCGTAAATATAGGTACCGGTATCCCACAACCATACCGTACCTATAGGGTGCCAAGAAAGGCATATATTGTAATATCCGAGAAATTTATGTGAATATTTTATGTTAAATAAATAAATATTATGTGTTTTATATGTTTAAAGTGATTATTGCCATGTTATTAAATGTTATATCTGTTATTTGTGTTCTCATGTGGAATTGAAAACTTTTTGATTGATTAATATGTGTTTAAAATGCACTGATATGAATTAACTTGTAATCTGGACTCGTATTTATTTGCGTCTCTATCGAGATATTTGTTTTATTTCGTTTATGTGCGTTTGAATGCATTTTACGTGTTTTCGGGGTTTTCTGTTCATTTAGGAATTGTTTTTGTTTTTCAAAAGCAAACGGACCGGGACCCCACCGAGACGTCAAAACCCAAAAAATTCGTGTTTTTATTTTTATAGAATTATCTGTATTTTAAATACCCTTTAGTTTTGTATTTTTGCATTATTCGTAATTTTTGGGAAATTTTGATACAAATTTTATATTTTATCATTTTTAAAATTATTCCCAATAATTATTATTTTGGGGCTTAATTATTTTAATTATGGGGATAAAAACACCTTTAATTTATTTTGGGGATATAATTTCTGTAAATATAAATAGCTGTATTATTTTTATTTTATTCATTAAATTCATTAAAATTCAAAATTAAAAAGAAAAATCAAGAACAAAGGTGTTCTTGAGGGTGAGAATTATACTTAAAGATTGAAGGTGATTCTGATATCCGTTTGTGACGCTCAAATAGTCGATTTGAAGCCTGTTCAATCCTCTTTCTATTGATATCAACATCTCAAAACGAGGTTAAGTAATTTACATAATCGAGTTTAATGTTCTTGGTTTATAATTTTGAATTTTTTGAATTATTGATTGATTGTTGATTGATTTTGACGATTCCAATAGATTCCAGGATAGTTTAGAGTTGATTTAAGTATCTGTATCGATTCTTTGATTTCGGAAATAGCAAGTTGGGTTCTTGAGTTTGTATGTTTGCTTTAATTTGAATTTTTGATTAATCCTGATGTTCTTGATAATTTATAATGATGGGGATAGTTTGTAATTACTCTGGACTTTATTTTGGTATGTAGAAATTGATTTTTTGTTGAGGATTTGGTGAGCTCGAGTTATCGCCGGTTTCTTGGCTAGAAAAGAGCTCGAATTCGTCGGAGAAGACGAAGTAGTGATGGTTTGTTGTAGATATGGTAACCGTGTTATTGATAGGGACTGGTTGAATTGATTGAGACTAAAAACGCTGAAAAATGACTCGATTTGGGAGTCCTGGGCTCACCGGAGTGTGGCCAAACGTCGGCCGGATTCTGGAAAACCCAATTTCCGGCGACGTGTTCGTCCCCTCCGGCGAACTTTCCACCCAACTCTCCACCTGTTTCACCCGTTTAATCCAAAATCCGGCTGTGCATATTCTAACTACATGTTTCTATAAATTTCAGTTTATTTTAAATTCAAAATTCTTTTCTTGTTTTTAAAAATCATTTCCTTTCATTGTAAAAATCATTTACTTATTATTTGTAATTCTAAAAATTATTTTCTTAATTATTTTAAATTTCAAAAATAATTTCTTTTATTATTTTCAAAAATCCATATTTGTTTTAATTACTTATAATTTGTTTTAATTTGTTATTTATAGATTTAATTAATTGGGTAATCCATTTAATCAATTAATTTTATTTATAAGTAGTTAAATAAAATACAATTATTTATAATTAATTCAAATAAATCCTAAAAATTATTTTTAAACTTTAAAAATTATATTTTGATATTTAAAAATCAATTATTATTATTAATTGATTTAATTCTATTTAATTCTTATTTTATTCATAATAAATAAACCGTTCGTCCGTTTAATACCAAACGAATGCGTACGGACTCAGAAAAACATTATTCTTCCAATAAAAATACTTTCGAGTCCTAATTTCTTTTGTAATGCAATGTAATTTGAATTGTGTATCATTCTAAGTCGGTATCTGATCAATAAACTCTATTATTAAACTGATTTCTGTTAGGAACATAATGAGACTTATCTTTTGACTATCTGATTTATGTGTTACAGGAAATCTGTGATTACATTTGTTAGGTCACACACACACTGTAGATGGGGTGAATACAGTGTATAGTTCACTCAAATCAAACTTTAAGAACTTAAGTAACAGAAAACAAACTTTATTGAAACAATAAACTCTGTTACAGTATGGAACTGTTACCTCTCAGTGATGAACAAATATCACGAGAGCTGCAAGGGTTACAATGAATAATCTTTTCTAATAATGATAACACTTATAGTGTAAACCCTATGTCTGTGTTTATATACTACACAGTTACAAGATAATCGCTAATTGATATGGAATATAATTCTGCTTCCTAAAATATATCAATCAGATATCTTTTCTTCCAAGTATTCCATTCTTCACGGAATTCCTTCTTCATGCATATCTCTTCTTATGTTTATCTCGATCTTCTTTCCTTTAATCAGCTACTATCCTTATCTGATTGTCCTTCGGCACTTAAGTTCTGATATCTATCTTCTGATGATTATCTCCTGATAATATAAGTACTGATATCCTTAAGTCCTGACTTCCAGTATAAGTACTGATCAACAGTTAAGTACTGATTTATCCTGTTCACGTAAGATTCTGAAAGCTAAACATAAAACATATTAGCCATGACATTATCAAATATATCTAACAATCTCCCTTAACTTGTAAATTAACAAAATATACAAGTTTAACAGATATTTGATGATGTCAAAAATATTAAGTACAAATGCATGAGAAATAGACTAGATAACTACAACTTACAGTCCTTAAAGTTTTTACCAATTTCAACTTCTGATAACAACTTCAATCTGTATAAATATCAGAATTTAAGCAGTTGTAGATCTTCGACTTGGCTTCTTCATTTTCTGATCTCTCTGATGTCAGGAGTTGTTCTGAGATAGTTCTTCAACAAACATTTCTCAGCATATCTTAGTTCATCAATCATTCTTCTTTTAACATCTTTAAGCTCTGCAGTATCTTCACTAGTTTGAAAGATTGCAGCTCTGAGATCATTAATCTTTGCTTTTCTCAACTCCTGATCTAGTCTTATGACATAAGCTTTGTCAGACTCAAGATTGAATTCAAGTCCCTTAATACCAAGATATGTTCTGATCTGTGCAGTATTAGGCTTCATATCAACAATATCACCATTGTGATCTCTGTACTTTGGAACATATATGCTGTCAGACTTAACAGAATAAAGCCTTTTCTGTCTCTGAATCTGTTCTTTTAAGTAGTTTGCAGTAGTCTCTGTTATTCTGTCATCCACTTGAAGTAAGAAAAGTACATGCTCCAATTCTTCAAAATACTTCAAAGGAATGGCATTTTGTCTTATATGATAAACCCTACCATCTGTCATGAAATACAACATGATGTATTCTTTCAAGTAGGTATGGTAAACCATCTGTACAGATTCCAGTTGATTCAATCTCTCAGGAGTTGCTCCAATACCTGGTTCACTCAAGGAAGTTGGATCATTGGTAGTGTTGTGTACTCTTCTTTCATCAGCACTTCCCAATCCAGTTTTATCTCTAGCTTCCTTTCCAGTAACTACTCTTGCTTCAAAACCACTTGCAGTACTCTTTAAAGATTGAGTCTGTTTTGCTTTAGTGAATCCTGGTAGGAGTGCCTTTGATCTATTTTCTGATATCAAGTTAACTTGAGCTCTGTCAGAGGTTACTTGCTTCTTCTGAATATCAGAACTTACAATTTCTTGACTCTGAACAACTTGAGCCACGTCAGAGGTTGTTTTAAGAACTTTTCTTGAAGTTAGAGCAAGATCATCTTTTTCATCAGCAATTTCTTCTTCCTCAGGAGGTACATAACCCTTGATAGGTTCACCAACCTTTTCTTTACCCTTGGATCTTGGATCTATCTGTAGTTGTGATCTAGCCAATGTTGCTTCAGTATGTGTCCTTTCTTTGATCACAATGCCTTTAAGTTTTGGAAGTGACTTTTTACCAGAAGCTTCAGATTTAGATGTGACTTTCTCTAATTTAAGTCTGGCTTCTTCTTCCTTTAAACTTTCCAAGTCCATTCCTGGATTTTCTTGAAGAAATAACTGTCTTGACATTTCCTCATCAAGATCTAGAAGTTCATCAGAACTTATCCTTTTACCAGCAGCAGAACTTATTCTTTTCCCAGTATCAGAACTTGTTCTGTGACTAGCTTGTCTTGATGTAAACCTTCTACCTTGACTATGACCGCTACCCATTCCAGAGTTTCCTTGGTCATCTTTTTCATCATCCTTTCCTTGTAGTGTCTTGTTGGGTTTGCATTTGGACTTAATTACCTTCTCCCCCTTTTTGGCATCAGTAGGTAGTAAAAGAGAGATAAGTAGTTCCACTGAGGTCTGGATTTCAGTAAGTTATGATTGCTGAGAAGCTTGATTTGTCAGAATTTGATCAATCTGAGCTTGTTATTTCTCTTGAGTTTTCTCAATATAAGCAATCCTGTCAATGGTAGGTTGAAAGAACTTTTTCTTATCAATTTTCCAAACTTGTTCCTGTTTGATAAAGTTCTCCTGAATCTTGTGTAGCTCTGCATGAGTAGTTGAATGAAGACCTTGTAGATGTTTAGTACTCAATGCAGTGACTCTAAGCTGGGTTTTAAAATCATCAGAATTTAACATTTCATCGGCTTTAGTCAAGTGCTCAGCAAGATGTAAAGCATTTGGAACACAGGAAACTGAGTTCCATTCCTTATTCCACTCCTGACCTGCAGGAGTTTCACTCCAAGGCACTGGTGCATCCCTGATAACAAACTCCTTTACCAGTTCAGACTTAGGAAGAGTCGGTGGAGGAGTATGTCCTGAAGGACCTGCTTCATCAGCATCGATAGTTGGAGCAGCTGCACCAGTATCTCCAACATTTGCAGCATCAGAACTTAAAAAATCAGTATCTTCTGATAAGACAACAGTGTGAGTAGCAATGGAGGCTTCAACATCCTCTAATTGCTGATCTGATACTAAGTTCTGATCTACAGCCATATCCTGATGCTCACCTAAAATCTGATCATCAGCATCTTGATGCAGAGAAAGTGTTGTTGATAACTCTGGAGTTTGAACAACATCAGTAACAGGTGTTGTGGAAGGATTATTTGCTGTTGGAGCTTCTAAGAAAAGTATTTCAGGCACAACCAAGTTCTGAATATCAATTTCAGCACTTGTGCCTGGATCAACAAGAGACACAGATGGTGAGTTAGCCTTGTCAGATACAGCTTCCTGATATGGAGTTGATGGAGAAGAAGTGACTGGAGCAAATTCCTTGTCTTGTGAGATCAGAGATTCTTGATCCCCTTCCTTAGCTGCTTCCTCCTCATCATCTGAAACTGGCCTTTGTGCCCTCTGTTTCTTGTACTTCCTTGTTGATTTGGATTCCTTGGGAGTTTCAGGAACTATCATTCGTCTAAGCCTCTTGAGAAGCCTAGAACCCCCAATTTCAGAATCCTTCTGAGAAGTTGCTTTCTCAGCTTCATTTACCACAGGTTCTGAAGAAGGAACCTGTTCCTCAGAATCTGATTCATCTCTCAAAGTAATTCTCCTCCTCTTTTGAGGTGTTTGAGGAACAGTCTTTGTTCTCTTTGGCTTAGAGGATGTAGACTTCACAGTAGGTGCTGAAGAAGAAGGTTGAGCAGTCTGTGAAGTAGAGAGATAGGATTTGAGATAAGTCCTGAGGGTAGGTTGAGTAGAATGAGTGGTAGATGCTGAGGATGATGGTTTTTGGGTGTTTGTGGTTGGTTGGACATCAAAGTAAACAGATCTATAAGTATCAGGATCAGCATTTACTAGGATCTGTTTTACAGACTGAGGAATCTGTAATGGTCTAACCACTTTTTTCTTAGTATCAGCATTTACCAGATCATTAAAATATCATTTTGCAACTCTAAAAGGTGGGGTTGAGGAACTGACTAATTGAGGTTCATCAGTACAAAAAGTATATAGAAGTTGACGGAATCTAGCAAAATAGACAATATTTCTATTCTCTGTCATCCTATCCCCAATAAAACCAATTATACCAGTTGCAAAATCAAAATGAGTTTGATGAATAATAGCATACCCTATGTGCTGACTCAGAATTGGGATAGCATCAAAATTCGAACATTTGTTCCCAAAAGCTTTGGTGATGCAGTCAAAGAAGAAACCCCATTCTCTTCTGATATTAGCCCTTTTTAACTGCCCAAGCTTTGCCAAACTCTTTTCATATCCCAAATCAGCCATTAACTCCTGAAGTGCTGATTCCTCTGGAGTTGAAAAAGTATAATTTTCTGGGAGATGTAGAGCTTTGCGTATTGTACCAGGAGTGACTACATAAGATGAATCACCCACTTCAAAAACAATACTGGGAGTGCCATGTTTACCACCATCATCAAAGTGCCCAGTCCGCCAAAACGTCAGAACTTGTTGACTCGAAAAGACTTCAGGCTGTGTTAATGCGTACCCAATCTCACTGTGTGCAAGAAGATCTTGCACAAAATGCAATTCAGATGGAGCTTCAGCATGATCAAGAATTGTAGCATAGTTGTTGGGAACAAACTTAGCTCCATCAATGATTAAATCCTTTGGTGCCATGTGAAAAAATATTGAGATTCAAGTATGCCTGTTAGGTGTTTGAGATAATGTCTGTATGAAAAACCAACGTGAGAAAGAAGAGAAGGAGAGTAAAAGTAAGGAGAGAGATAAAGTATAAAGAAAATAAAAGATTAAAGAAATCTTCTCTCTGTTGTACTTATACTCTGAACAAAAAATGTTACCGTTGGACACCTGTCAGATATGCAGTAATAACGGTCAGTTACTGGGCTCGAGAAAACAGGAATCATTACTTACCCAGTTGCCTAGTTTCAAGGAAAAACCGTTCCATTAATCAAGAGAAACAGTTTTAATTCAAAATTTAAACCATTAGTACTGATTGAATTATTTTTCACTGCATCATTGATATTCTGAAAATACATCACATGAAAATGACCAAGATAATTTAGATGAGTAAGTGCTGAAAATGAATCAGAACTTAATATAAAACAAAATATATATGGTCATCAGAACATCAATCAGGATTTATCAACACAAGATGAAATAACTCAGAGATAAAATCTTGAAGTAAAAACAACTTTCATTAATATATCAAGACAATACATTTATGAAATGGAAATTACATCAATACTTATACAAGATTTTCCCTAAGCTCCTAATCCTAACATCAACAGCTTTAGTCCTAGCTAAGAAGCCTGACAAAGCTGAGGATAAAGAAGAACAGGAAGAAGACAAGATTAAGTCATCTTCCTCTTCCTATCTTCGACGAACAAGATGGCGAGTCGTATGATTCGCTCTTGCTGACGGATAGCTTCCCGCCTTTCCTCCTCCAATCGCTCCAGATGGCGATGGTAATCCATATAGAAGAATAGAAGGTGAGTCAGCACCTCCTATGGGACAGAATCCCAGATCTCCTCAGGAATGGCTGTTACATGCCACTCCTGCTGCCACTCGGCACAACTTAGCTCCATATTGAAGGTTTGGGAGTTCAAAAACATGTTATATCGAACTACTGTGTTTTTGACAAAAAAAGGAGGATAAGTGTGTGAGAAGAATGTGATGGAAAGACTGATGTGAAGTGGTTGCTTATATAGGCAAGAGAATGCTAAGAGACGCAAAGATATTTAATGCTGACAGGTAGAATTAATTCTACCTTGTCTCCCTAGACTTTGAAAAAGAATAACAGTCATTGGAAAGAGGAATCATGGTCTAGACCGCACAAGACACAAGAAACAGTGGACTGTTCAAGTACAAATACCATTAATCCTAATCATAGTGACTATTAATCTTCCACTTCAACATATTCTAGTTCGAACTGAGACTGTTATTAAATTTTATTCATAGATAAGCCAAGTAAAGGATTAGACTGAGAAATCAGAACTTAGACCTATACCAGAACTTAACAGTCATCAGAACATAATTACTTAACTCGAAAAAGGAATGCCCATCTTAGTAAATACTCATACAAGTTCTGAGTTATGGACGTCAGAACTTAATCATCAGAACGTGTAACTTAGAACTTGTCCTCAGAATTTGTGCAATAATGACACTATGACTGTTTATCTAAAATAACATAGACCACCACAGAAATTTTCATCATTCAGATGGAGTGATTAGTGTGTGCATTAAGCTAAAAACAGACAAAGAGTAAAGTCGGATTCACTTCAGTACATCTTAGAAATAAGGCATAACTAAAATTTTTCTAAAGATCTGTCATTGTCCTGAAACCTACTGATGAATGAGTTCATGCTTGAGTCCATCTCAACTGTTTTGTGCTAATTTTATGCATCTTTTGCAATTCTATTTTACAGTGGCTTCTCAGTGTAAGTGAGTCACGACTGTTTATCAGAATTTATGCTATTATCAGAGTATTTCTCCAGTAATCATAGAGTGTGAAAAGTCACCAAGAAAATATTTTGCTTTTCTAATGCATATTTACTTAATACCAGCAATGCACTTGGGTCGTCCCTTCCACATTTTTACTCTAGATCTCAAAGGAGTACCTGATTTTATTCTTTGATCTTTTTGCTTTTTCTTTTGATAAGTGAGGTTTATCAGTACTTAGTACATTCAGCAGTTTTACTAGTATCAGAACTTAACAGATGAGTAGCATTATTCTAATTTGTGACTTAGTAATAAGATATACAAAGTAAACTTAACTAAGCTCAATTATCAGAATTTGCTAGTGTCATAAGATTTCCACCGAAATAATTACTTCTTACATGGAATCATTTGTTTATTAAAGACTATTAGGTCAGTTATCTAACACAGTTATCCTCATAGGATTAAATAGGTACTAGAACAAACATATCACTTATCAGAGTTTAGGAACATATATCAGATAACAGTCAGTACTTAAAGACATTTATCAATTAAGCACATAATATACAATGAGATTAATTCTGTAAATACTGAGCATAAAGTCTGATAACAAAGAACAAGTCTAAGCAGATTTAGAGAAAGAACCTGAAACCATTCCAAGTTCATTTACCAATCTTGTAAAAGTAGCTTCACATAATGGTTTTGTGAAGATATCTGCCAATTGTTGATCTGTGGGAACAAAATGCAATTCCACTGTACCTTCATCCACATGTTCCCTGATGAAGTGGTACCTGATGCTGATGTGCTTTGTCATTGAGTGTTGAACTGGATTACCTGTCATAGCAATAGCACTTTGATTATCACAGTAAATAGGGATTTTGAAATATGTTAACCCATAATCCAGTAACTGATTCTTCATCCAAAGAATCTGTGCACAACAACTTCCTGCAGCAATATACTCTGCTTCTGCAGTTGATGTGGAAATTGACTTTTGTTTCTTGCTGTACCAAGAAACCAATCTGCCTCCAAGAAATTGGCAGCTTCCACTTGTGCTTTTCCTGTCAATTTTGCAACCTGCAAAATCTGCATCTGAGTAACCTATTAGTTTAAAATCTGATTCTCTAGGATACCATAATCCCAGAGCAGCTGTTCCTTTAAGATACTTAAAGATTCTTTTTACAGTTGTTAAGTGAGGTTCTCTTGGATCTGCTTGAAATCTTGCACAAAGACAGGTAGTATACATGATATCAGGTCTACTAGCAGTTAGATAGAGTAGAGAGCCAATCATACCTCTGTAGTCAGTAATATCTACTGATTTACCGGTATCCTTATCCAGTTTTGTCGCAGTGGCCATTGGAGTGGATGCACTTGAACAATCTTGCATTCCAAATTTCTTTAGCAAGTTTCTGGTGTACTTGGTTTGACAAATAAAAGTGCCTTCCTCATTCTGCTTGACTTGAAGGCCCAGAAAATAGCTAAGTTCCCCCATCATACTCATCTGATATCTTGACTGCATTAGTTTGGCAAACTTCTTGCAAAGTTTGTCATTTGTAGATCCAAAAATGATATCATCAACATAAATCTGGACCAGAAGTAAGTCCTTTCCATGGTTGAGGTAGAACAGTATTTTGTCTATTGTCCCTCTGTTGAATCCACTTTCCAGAAGAAACTGAGCTAAAGTCTCATACCATGCTCTAGGAGCTTCCTTAAGTCCATAAAGTGCTTTATCAAGCATGTAGACATAATCTGGATGTTTAGTATCTACAAAACCTGGAGGTTGTTCAACATATACCTCTTCCTCCAATTCTCCATTGAGAAAAGCACTTTTCACATCCATTTGAAAGACAGTAAACTTTTTGTGAGCAGCATAAGCCAAAAATATCCTTATGGCTTCTAACCTAGCAACTGGTGCAAATGTTTCATCATAATCAATTCCCTCCTGTTGAGAATATCCTTTTGCAACCAGCCTTGCCTTATTCCTTGTAATTATGCCATCACTGTCAGTTTTGTTTCTGAATACCCACTTTGTACCAACAACAGATCTATTCTTTGGTCTTGGCACTAGGGTCCGGACTTTGTTTCTTTCAAATTCATTCAACTCTTCCTGCATTGCTTGCACCCAATCAGCATCTTGAAGAGCTTCTTCCACTTTCTTTGGCTCAGTCTGAGAGAGAAAAGAATTGTAAAGACACTCATTTGAAGTACCTGTTCTAGTTCTGACACCTGCATCAGGATTTCCAATTATCAAATCAGGTGTATGTGATTTTGTCCACTTCCTTGCAGATGGAAGGTTTTCTCTAGAACTGGATGCTCCCCCATGATCCATGCTATCTTCATTTTCATTTTCTGATGCTCCCCCTGAAACTATGCTCTCTGAGTTGGATTCTTCAGTATTTAGATTTTCAGCACTATCAGAACTTGGCTTATCAGAACTTGACGAATCAGAACTTGAAGAGCCAGATGCATGTTCTGATGTTTCTTGAGATGTGGTAGGATCTTGAGTATGCTCCCCCTACATAGGTGCATCTTCCTTTAACGTAGTCACCACAGTTTCAATAACATCAGAGTTTAATCCATCAGAGTTTGCAGTATCAGGACTTAGACTGTCAGGATTTTCAGTATCAGAATATAAGTCTTCATTTTCAAATCTCAGCTGATCATGGTCAATGAAATCTTTAAGACCAGTGATCTTCTTATCATCAAAAGAGATATTGATAGATTCCATGACCACTTTTGTTCTCAAATTATAGACTCTGAAGGCTTTTGTGGAAAGTGGATATCCAACAAAGATTCCTTCATCAGCTTTTAGATCAAACTTTGATAGCTGTTCAGGATGAGTCTTGAGAACAAAACACTTGCATCCAAATACATGAAAATATTTCAGATTTGGCTTCTTTTTCTTCACCATCTCATATGGTGTTTTTCCATGCTTGTTAATGAGTGTTGCATTTTGAGTAAAACAAGCAGTCTGCACAGCTTCAGCCCAGAAATAGGTTGGAAGCTTTGCTTCTTCAAGCATTGTACGTGCAGCTTCAATGAGAGTTCTATTCTTCCTTTCAACAACTCCATTTTGCTGTGGAGTTCCAGGAGCAGAAAATTCCTGCTTTATTCCATGGCTTTTGCAGAACTCTTCCGTTATCAAATTCTTGAACTCAGTGCCATTTTCACTCCTTAAAATTTTCACAGAATCTTTGACCATTTTATCCAGCTGTTTGACATGATCAATCAAGATAGATGCAGTTTCACTTTTTGTGTGCAAGAAATACACCCATGTGTATCTGGTGAACTCATCCACTATGACCAACGCATACTTCTTCTTTGCAATAGACATGACATTTACTGGACCAAATAGATCAACATGTATAAGATGATAAGGCTCAAGAATTGATGATTCAGTCTTGCTCTTGAATGAAGATTTTCTTTGTTTGGCTTTCTGACATGAATCACAAAGACCATCAGGAGCAAATACTGTGTTTGGCAATCCTCTCACAAGATCTTTCTTGACCAGTTCATTTATATTGTTGAAATTTAAATGAGAGAGTTTCTTATGCCAATTCCAGCTTTCTTCAATTGATGCTCTACTTAACAGACAAATTGCAGAACCATCAGTACTTGTTGAAAGCTTAGCTTCATAAATGTTACCAGGTCTGTATCCTTTCAGAACAACTTTGCCTTTAGATTTACTCACAATTTCACAGTGTTCTTCAAAGAAATCAACATGATAACCTCTGTCACAGATTTGACTTATACTCAGTAGGTTGTGTTTAAGTCCTGAGACCAGAGCTACTTGTTTAATTATGACATTTCCAAGATTGATATTGCCATATCGCAATGTTTTTCCAATGTTGCCATCTCCATAAGAAACACTTGGGCCAGCTTTCTCCACAAAGTCTGATAGCAGGGCCTTATTTCCAGTCATATGTCCTGAACATCTACTGTCCAGAACTAGAATATTTTTCCTGTTGCCCTGCAATCACAAAGACCACTAATTATTAGTTTTAAGGACCCAGACTTGCTTGGATCCTTTGGCCTTATTAAGTTTGTTAACATTTGCAGCGGATTTAGCATCAGAGTTTATGTTAACATTTTTCTTATCAGAACTTACACTATCAGACTTTGAATCAGAATTTACACTAGAAGGAACAATAGAAACTTTCTTCAAAGAAGGTTTTATTTGATAATAATCATAGTACAAACTATGATATTCCTTACAAGTATAAATGGAATGCCATAAACTACCACAATGAAAACAAGGATTTTATGGTTTGTATCTAACAGACTGACTCTTAACTCCTAATTTTGAAGGTAAGGAGTTAATATTCTTATTCTTCCTGTAAAAAGAAGCCAGATGGTTAGAACTTCCACAATTATGACATGTTTTCCTAGGAGCATCAGGAACAGGTTTATAATCATTGATTTTATTCACACCATCCTTTCCATTTCTATTTTTTCTAGGTGATATTACCTTGTTTGCATTCTTGACATCTTTCAGCTTATGCTTAAGCTGCTTCTTTGTCATTAAGCCTATGTTCACTTCAGCTGTCTTTTCCTGTTTTAGTTTGTCAGAAGTTAATTCCTCTTTAACTTCTGATTTCTCATTTTCAGACTTTACAGTTACAAACTTAACAGGTTTAAACTTTGGCTTTTGCTTAATAACATGCTTAATTTCTTCAGTTCCTTTATCATTCTTATCTTCTCCATAACCTAAGCCCTCTTTCCAGTTTCCACTACTTAGCAGATTTTGAGTTGTTTTGCCAGAGTTAGTCCAAGTCCTGATAATCTCTCTTTCCTTTTCTAACTCAGTTTTTAGAGATTCATTTAATTTTAGCACTTCATTCCTAACATAAAAAGCATCATCTCTATCCTTCTGAGTTTGATGGAACATGACTAACTCTTTTTCTAAGAAATCATTCCTTTTCTTAAATGCAAGATTTTCAGAAGTTAATCTTTCACATGTTAAAGTTTGATCTCTATAGCTAACAAACATGGTTTTAAGATATCTTCTCAACTCATTAATATCATCAGTATGAAAAGCATAAGTAGTCTGAGGTACCTTTGTTTCAGCAGCTTCAGAACTGCTCTCAGCACTTTCTTTATCAGCATTTGCCATCAATGCATAGTTCTCCTCACTTTCAGAGTCTGAGGTGTCTGTCCAGCTTTTCTGCTTTGTGACAAGAGCCTTGCCTTTGTCACCCTTTACCTTCTTGCAGTCAGGAGATATGTGGCCTTTCTCACCACAGTTATAGCATTTAACATTGGTGTAATCTCCTCTGTCAGACTTTCCTCCTCTGCCTTCAGATCTTCTGAAATTCTTCTTATCAGAACTTATGCTTTTCCTGGAAAATTTCTTTCCCTTCCTGAACTTCCTGTATACAATCTTTGTGATTCCTTTCACCATAAGAGCACACAGCTTCATCATCTCCTCATCAGCATCAGTCTCAGGCAAGCTTTCAGAATCTGAGTCATCATCACTCTCAGAACTTGATGACTCAGTATCAGACTTTATGAAAAGAGCTTTACCCTTGTCTTTCTTTGAGGAAGCTGCTTTGGGGAATTCTTCTTCAGCCTTAAGAGCAACTGTCCTTGACTTTCCTCCTTTCCTCTTGCTTCTTTGTTCCATCTCCAGCTCATGAGTCTTGAGCATTCCATAGATTTCGTCAAGAGTTGTTTCATCAAGATTATAGTTGTCTCTTATTGTCGTTGCCTTCAAATCCCAGCATTCAGGAAGAGCTAACAGGAACTTAAGGTTTGAATCTTCAAGATCATACTCTTTATCAACCAATGACAAATCATTCAAAAGTTTGACAAATCTATCATATAAATCATTCAATGACTCATTAGTCTTTGAGTCAAAGTGTTCATACTCTTGAGTGAGTATTGTCTTCCTGTTCTTCTTAATTGTGTCAGTTCCCTGACACCTTGTTTCCAGAGCATCCCATATCTCCTTAGCAGTCTTGCAGTTGATTACCCTATTTGACATTACATTATCAATGGCACTATGCAGTAAGTGTCGTACCTTAGCATCCTTAGCAATTGATGATATGTCCTCAGCAGTATAATCACTCTTCTCCTTTGGTACGGTCTTTGCTGCTTCACCTGCAACTGCAACAGTGAGTTTGGTTGGTTTGTGAGGACCTTCCTTGATTCTATCAAGGTATTCTGGATCTGTTGCTTCCAGGAACATGGTCATCCTTACCTTCCATATGGGATATTCAGATGGTCTCAGTATGGGGACTCTGATGGTCTCATACCGACTCTGAATTTGTGTCTTTGGTGGTTCCTCAGTTGTGGTAGGCTTAGTTGGAGTTTCTGTGTCCGACATGATTGTGTTTGGATCTTTAACTGTATGTATGTTAACAGATAGGCTCTGATACCAATTGTTAGGTCACACACACACTGTAGAGGGGGTGAATACAGTGTATAGTTCACTCAAATCGAACTTTAAGAACTTAAGTAACAGAAAACAAACTTTATTGAAACAATAAACTCTGTTACAGTATGGAACTGTTACCTCTCAGTGATGAACAAATATCACGAGAGCTGCAAGGGTTACAATGAATAATCTTTTCTAATAATGATAACACTTATAGTGTAAACCCTATGTCTGTGTTTATATACTACACAGTTACAAGATAATCGCTAATTGATATGGAATATAATTCTGCTTCCTAAAATATATCAATCAGATATCTTTTCTTCCAAGTATTCCATTCTTCACGGAATTCCTTCTTCATGCATATCTCTTCTTATGTTTATCTCGATCTTCTTTCCTTTAATCAGCTACCGTCCTTATCTGATTGTCCTTCAACACTTAAGTTCTGATATCTATCTTCTGATGATTATCTCCTGATAATATAAGTACTGATATCCTTAAGTCCTGACTTCCAGTATAAGTACTGATCAACAGTTAAGTACTGATTTATCCTGTTCACGTAAGATTCTGAAAGCTAAACATAAAACATATTAGCCATGACATTATCAAATATATCTAACAACATTTTATACAAATAACATGATTACGTGTTATATGCATGCTATCTGTTTACAGTTTTAAAATGCCATGATTAGTTATAAACGATTAGGTAGACGTTAAGACGTATAGTTACGTCGATTGAGTTTGGTTCTGTCATTTAAGATAGTCCTTCTATTTATAGAATCGAGTAGCAAAGAGTGCAGTCAAGTATTAGATGGAGTTTGTAGCCAGAAACTATAATCCAGGGTTATAGTGAGAGGTTTTCAAGCACATCCAAGCAAGTATCCCTACCTTCACTTATTGTTCAAGTGATGTTTATTATGAATCCTGTTATGCAAATATCTATATCTTTACTTATTATTCAAGCGATATTGATTCTGAACTCTATTATATCAGTTTCTATACTATTCTAAGTTCAGAATAGTTAAACGTTTTAACATTTCGCCACAAAATACTCTATATAGTAAAACTTTGAGTTGAGATTAACGAATAACTAATTGTGTTAAGTCATACACACTATAGAAGGGGGTTGAATACAGTGTATACTATAATCAAATCGAATTAAGAACACAAGTATGAAACACATAATAATCTTATTAATAAAACAGTATTGCAATGGAACCGTTCTCTCTCAGTGATGAACAAATATCACAAGAGCTGCTAGGGTTACAATGAATAATATTCTCGATAACAATAACACATATAGTGTAACCCCTATGTTGTGTTTATATAAACACACAGTTACAAGATAATCTTCTAATTGATATCGAACATAAGTCTACATCTTAAAATATATCAATTAGTTATCTTTTCCTCCAAGTCTTCTATTCTTCATAGAATTCTACTCCATGCATATCTCTTCTTGTTTTAGTCTTGATCTTCTTTCCTTTCAATCAGCCGCCTTCCTTATCTGAATGTCTTATTAAGTCCTGATATTATCTCGTGATAAATATCTTCTGATATCTTAAGTTTTGATAACTTAAGTTCTGATATCTTAAGTTCTGACTTCAGTATAAGTACTGATTTCCAGTTAAGTCCTGATTTGTCCTGTTATATAATGACCCGTATACTTTTATTATTATTTAAATGTGT
Source organism: Apium graveolens (assembly GCF_009905375.1). Classification (NCBI taxonomy): domain Eukaryota; kingdom Viridiplantae; phylum Streptophyta; class Magnoliopsida; order Apiales; family Apiaceae; genus Apium; species Apium graveolens. The sequence continues at coordinate 141,311,075 of NC_133652.1, read as the reverse complement.
AATTATGGAATAAATAATTAAATAAAATATTTGTGTGGGTTCAGTCAGTGGGTTATTACTCTGTCACTATATGTATGTGAATACTAGTATATGGAATTGAATTGCCTGTTTAATTAATGAATTGTATGATTTTGTATCGTTGTTAAAAAGGGTATTAATGCAGTTTTATTTCCATAAATACTTGGATTGTCTCTAAAATTAATTTTATGATTTTATAATTTCAATAATTATTTTTAGGACTTTATAAAATTTAGAAATCAATATTTCATTAATTATTTATTTTTAGATTTTTTCTGAGTGTGTTTAATGGTAAAATCCATATTTAATTATGGAAATCTTCAAAAATTATGAAACTTATATTTTAATAAGTTCGTATTATTTTGAGAATTTTAAGATTATTTTGGGAATTTTCGGAGTTAGTTTCACCCGCGCGTCGATTCGTTTAATTGATAAAAGCGGGTATAAATTGCATTTTAGAAATTATTTAAAAATTTCAAAATTTATGTTTTCATAAACTTCTGGATATTTGTAACATTTTAAGACTATTCTTGTGATTTTCTGAAATTGTTTTAAATACAGCTTGATTCGTTAATTGTGAATTGTGGGTACGATTTGTGTTTCAAAAATGCTTTAAAAATTAAGAAAATTATATTTTATTAATTTCGGGATATTTAAGAAATCTTAAAACTAGTTTAGTAAATTTTTGGTATATTCTCTCGCGTAGTTGATTCGTTAAATCAAGGGAAATCGAACCAGAAAAGCTGGATTAATTGGTTGTATGCGTGTTATTCCAGTTTATAAAGAATTGACACGTATCTGTAATTTGAGATACGTGTCTGCAGCAGATTTTGTCTCTCTACTCTCATTTCTATCTGTCCATCTTTTTCTCACTCTATCCTCACCCGCTCATCTCTCTCGCTGTTCTCTATGCCTTACTTCTTTTCCCTCTTTCGATCACTTTCTCTTTCCCTACTGTGAATCCTGTGTTTTTCCCTTACTTTCCCTTGATTCTGGTCTCCGCCGTGCTCTTATTTCGGCTGTTTTCCGGTGATTACTTCGGCCTAATTCTGTTCGATTATATGTATATTTTTTTATATATATGTGTGCTCAGTGTGTGTGTGTTTGTGTGTGTACTGTGTTGAGTGTGTTGAGTGTGTACGTTTCTGGTGATGCTAGTGATGCATGTGTTTTCCTTTCCGACTTGTTTCCGGCTGTGCTCTTTTTGTTTTCCGGTTGTACTAGCGCGTGTTGCGCGCGTGCTTTTGTGTTGAATTAAACTGTTATTAAATATATTCTGTTTTAATTTTCTGCAGAAATTATTTGATTGCAATTCGTGAAATAAATTATTCGTGCGGGAAAATGATTTTAATAATCGGCGAAATTTCGCGTTGGAGACTCGGGAATTTATCGGGTACTCGCGAAATTTTGCTGCCGTCTGCGATGAATTTCGACGAGCGGATGGTGGACCGTGATGAATTATTCTGAGTCCTAATATTTTAGAATAAATCCAAATAAAATATGAATAATAATAATAATAATTAGTTGATTTAAATAGGTGTTGAGAAATTGTGAAATGTAGATTGCGTGTTTGGTATGGACTGAATTGATTGTTTGTGATTTGACGTCGAGTTGTTCATCGGGTAGGCCGATAAACAGAGGAGGTGCTCCCTGAATTTTTGAAATTAAATTCGTAAATTCGGGACATACCCTGTAATAATCGGAACGTCGAACGAGTATATATATAAACATATATATATGTTGTATACGAAATTTGATTATATGTGGTGGTGAACTATTTTGTCAAAAGTAATAACCCAAATTTTGTTAAATGACGAGTATATGTATTTTTCCGAAAACGAATACCAAACCTATTTCCGAGACTGTGAACCCTAAGTTGATGCCTGTATTGTAATAATGTATATAAATACGAGTCGGGATTTGATATCGAATGGGTAGATGTGTTATTGAGGATATGTCAAGCATGCCTAGACGTCTAACGTAGGGTATTTCGGCTCTGTAGGTTCTAGTTGAAGGACTCAGGAATTGATATCGAACTAAGATAACCTAGTAATCAATCGACAAGCGCAACGAGGTTCCAAGCGAAGGACCTGAGCGTTGAAGTTGGATCCAGGATAGTTAAATAGTAAAGCGATAAAGCCGAGTGTTCCAAATCGGTTCAAGGTCAATCAGAGATAGTTGTAGCGTTCTGCAAGGCAAGTACCCCTGACCATTCTTTTATGGTTCAGCATGTATGAATAGCTAAATGTTTTATTTTCTTAATGGAACAGAAACGTTTTAAGTTACGTATCCCCTGTAGTTATAAATTACTATTTTCAAATTATTTTGAGGAAAAGTAACTTCTGAAAACACCTATCTCTAAACATGATTTATATGAAAAGAGTTTTGAATAGTGTACTGTGATAGAATGATTTTAAAAAGAGATAGGTGATAGTGATTTTGGAAACTGGATAAAGAGACTGTTTTAATGCACCTATGTCATGGAAGGTTTTGATCCACCTATGTCGTGGAATTTTGGAAAGAGGCAAAAAGGGAATTCAGCTGATCTATTAGAGTTGCGTAAGAGGCCCATTATTCGGTAACGACCCAACATGTGGTTGCGTAAGTGGCTAATTGGATAGGGCATTTTGTTTAACCGATTAGTCCAGTGTGGGGGAAAGACCTAGCTTGTCTTTTCCCAAGTTCTGGAACATATTTTATTTTTGGATGGCCACTAGTCACTGTCCGGTGAGGGTAAACTGATCAGCTATCTTCACCCGTTAAATGTCCAATAGATTTGATTGATTCAGTTTTGAAATTGTTAATAATCCAACTTGCTGAAACAAATGATGTGGAAATGAAATAGCATGCTAAGCTTTGATTTTGGTAATTATACACAGCACACGACTGAAATTGTTGTTTCTCGGAGCATGCTAGTTTTAAATATCCAGTTTATGAATGTTTACTTGTTTTCTAACGAGTTATGAATCTGTTCCTATCACTGTTTTATCATACACTATTTTATAGTTATTCACATAGTTGTACTGCTGAGTAATTGATTGATCACCCTTGTAGAATGTTTCATATATGTGTTGCTGATGCCTAGGAGATTCTTGCATGGTAGTCAGGGCAGAGTTCCAGCTCCTTTCGTGTTAGGCTCCTCTGAGGTAGTTCTGCTCAGACCAGATGAGGTCTGTTGAGTTGCTGCATTAAATTAGTGGTCAGGATTGTGTAAGGTAATTTGGGTTGTGTTAGTTGAGTAACCTAAGTCATACTTAAACTTGGAAAAGGTCTTGGTAAAGGGGTCGTAGTTATGTATTATTAATGAGTTGGACTGAATTATGATTGTTATTATTGTTGTTGGTGACATCAACTCCTGACCCCGGGGTTGAGGCCGTCACAGTTGGTATCAGAGCCACAGATTTGAGTCCCTGATTTAGGTTAGGAGTGGAGTCAAAAGAGTGCAAGAAGGTTTATATATAGATGTGAGTCAGCAACTCAATCAGAGGAGCGAGCCTATGAGTTTAGTTAAGGGTTTCGGAGACGTAACCTTGACGTTTATTGAGGATTGATTGGAACTACCCTAACCTAGAGTGCATATCCTTCACATATGTGTATTAGTAGCGTTCGATAGAGATTTCTAGTTTTTCCTTCGAGAAAATGAGTCTGATTACGAAGATTCAGCATTGAGCGGGCCCTTGTTGTTCCAGTTGAAGAGACGCTAACATTATTCCTAAATATCACATTTCCTATTTCAAGGAATGTTAGTGGGACGATTGTGTGACCTTAGTGAGTTCGGATAGTATGATAATAGTCAGTGGCTGCTATGACGACCAAGTTTTATAGTGCATGTGGATCGGATCGGGAGGTGATATCTTTGAACCCTTATGCTTCTTCCTTGAAACGAATTTTGTTTCTAGAGTCATTGTTTCTTATCCTATACGTTGCTTACTTTTCCTGTGAGAAAGTTGGGAACTCGGAGTAAACCACTCAGGGTTCTGCTGGTTTAGTTATAAATCAGATTTTTCTCCCTCCTTATTTGTCAATCTCTATTTAAACATTATTTCTTTTCTCGGAGACTCTATCGGTTGATTGGGGCAAACAGTGTATATGAGTTGACCATTTGTCTATGTGACAAAAGGGTCTGGTGGGACGCCATTGAATTATGTGTTGTTACCATATGGTACTAAGACTGACCATCTTACGTACTTGTATGGTTGCTCCCAGTCATACCTACATCTTCCTCACTTTTTCTTCTTATTTGATTCCCTCGAGCCGGAAATTCTATTGGATTTTTCTATGGTAATGAATTTCTGCGATTAGATGGTCATCGTTATGAAAAGCAAGTAAGAGCGATTGTGGAGAAGAACGAGAGTCCTATATCAGGATATCATTTAAGAATAATGGTAACCGCGAGAGTTAGAATCTAATGATGAAGTTATAGCTTCAGGAAAAGTAAATCAATGGTTGATGGGTTACTTGCGGGTGATAAGAGATCATCCTTAAAAGAAGGGTTGATTAAAACATGAACGATGGTGCTTAGTAGAGTCAAGGTCCCTTAAGCTTGACTCGATTTATCGGCTTGTTCTACATAGTGTGTGACTAATATATTTAGCCGACTTTTGTGGTATGTTGGATAAATTTAGCTGTTGTACCTGAGTATTGATGGGAAGTTGATCAGTTGCTGTTATATTGAGGAACCGTGCTACGGTGTTTAGTTTCTTTGTACTTTAGATTTCCTGAACTGTTGTTGATTCTGTTACTGTTATTGTTGCTATGATTACTAGTGATGTTAATCTATATTTCTTTTATAAATGGACCCCGATATTAAAGACATGGGTACTGTGATTGGGCAGCATTTTCCTGATACAGGTGCATCGTTTAAACGGTGATACCTTTTGTCAAATAATTTTGTTATGTTTTGCATAAACTCATTTATATATTTCAGGAAAATGTCACCCAAGAAAGCTACCCAGTCTAAGGAAAGTAGTAGTGTTACGGAGGATCCAACTATAAATGAAATTCTAGATTTGCTGCGCCAGCAGCAACAATAACAGTTGCAGTTAATCCAACAGGTTCTGCAGTAGCAACTACTGTTGCAGCAGCAACAGCAAGAAGGGAATCAAGGTGCTAGTTTCAAATTTTTTCAGAATATTAACCCTCCTGAATTTAAGGGTGAACCTGACCCAGTAGCTGCTGGAGCATGGTTAAAAGAGATGGAGAAAGTTTTCAATCTTGTTCAAGTAAGTGAGAATCTTAAGACTGATTATGTGGGATACTTTTTAAAGAATGAAGCAAATTACTGGTGGGAGTCAACCAGAGCATTAGAAGGAGAAGGCCCTGTTCCATGGGCTAGGTTTACTGAGTTATTTTTGGAAAAGTATTTTCCTGAATGTGTGAGGAATCAAATGGAGATTGAGTTTTTAGAACTGAAGCAAGGTGACAGAAGTGTAGCTGAGTATGAGGCTAAATTCACAGAGTTGGCTAGGTTTGTACCAGATTATGTGTGCTCTGAGGCTCAGAAGGCAAGGAGGTTTCAACAAGGATTGAAGCCTGAAATTCGTAGTGGAGTGGTGGCATTGCAACTCAAGACGTATCCTTCCGTATTTCAGGCCGCCTTAGTAATTGAATTTGATCAGAAGTTAACCGCTAGAGAAAAAGAAGATAAGAAGCGAAACATTGATGATATAGAAGAAGCATCAGGTCAAGAAAGATCCAGTCAGAAGTCTCATAAAAAGGTCGGAAGGAGTAAGAATAAAGAATTTAAAGAGAAAAGTATTTCTTCAAATAGAATTAGTAACACCTCAGCCAGCTCTAATGAGGCCAATTCGGTTAAATCGCCTATATTGGAATGTAAGCAATGCGGTAAGAGACATGGTGGAAGGTGTAAAGCAAATACTGAATGTTTTAGGTGTAATCAGAAGGGACATTATGCGTCAGAATGTAAGGTGGAAAATCCAGGAGTCGTCTGTTATAACTGTGGCAAGGTAGGGCATGTTGCCAAGAATTATAGAAGTACTTCCCGGGATAGCATGGGAGGTAGTGCATCAAAAGGTTTGACGTCAAGTACAACCAAGGCTAAGACTTGTAATGTGATTAAAAGTTCAGCTGCTCAGGACCCTGATAAGGAACCAGGAAAATAATTGATTACCGGAAGAAGCAAACAATAATATCTACGGAAGCTAATATTAGAATAAGTATTCAAGGACATAAGCAAGAAGATAAGGCGTAACTAGTGCATATAAGGGATATTAAGAAGGAAGCACCTAAGTTGGAAGAAATTCAGATAATAAGTGAAGTCCCCAAAGGTGTTATCAAATGACTTGCCAGAATAATCTTGGAGTATAAGATAGTCGGATTGGTGTTAAAAGCCTGTATCGTAAGACACAGTAGGAATCGAGTAAGTTGTAAAGGAAACTTCAACATTGTGGGATGAAAGAATAATGAAACAAGGTGCATTCCGTGTTGTGTACTGATGTGATTTATAGGAAAGAAAAATGGATGTATGAAGTTACGTAATGATAATCAGAAGTTGGAAAAGTTGACGAATAGGAATAAGTAACCCTGCATAGAATTGATTATTTATATAAGGAACGTGTTAGTTCTTGGAGGAAGACCTAAGATCAGACTACTGTCAGCTAAAGGTAAGCCTGAGGACATACCAAAGATTGTGATTAGAATGAGTTGTGAGCGCTGTAAGTTTTGGTGATAATAGGTGGAGTAACGAGTGTATCTGTTGTCTATAAGGAATTAAGGAATATGGTGCATCAGAAGTACTTGCATGGTATAATCGTATTTATTGATAACATCCTCCCGTCTAAGAGCTAAGGAAGGGCAAGTTGAAAACCTAAAGAAATGCCGCGAAGGGTTGAATGGTAGAAATTGTATATTAAATCTTAAAAGTATGAAGTTCTGGTCAGGAGCCCGGTTGTTTGAGTAACTATCAATCAAGCAAAGTCTATTTAGGGACCGATGTCTTGAATACAAGAGAAGAAATGAATATGGTTAAGATTACTGAGGAATTAATAGAAGAATTAGAAAGAGTAAAAGTTGGAGTTCGAATACCTAAAGGTGAATATATGAGACTACTTTCTAACCTTGACAGATGAGAATAAGTAAAAAGTGTTCGAATGTTTGGAACTAAGTTGAAAATGAGTACTGCCTATCATCCTTAGATGAAGGGTCAAAGTGAGAAGGTGATTCAGACAATATAAGATATGTGGAGAATATATATAAGATGGGTTTAAAAAAAAAGTGAACTGCGATAATCACCTACCTTGAATTGAGTTCTCTATGATAATAGTTACCCTATTAGTAAGAGAATACTATTTTGCGAAGTGTTGTGCGGACATAAGCGTGAGTCCTCCCTCTATTGAGAGAAAGTGGGAGTAAAGATATTGTAAATTCCTGAACTAATTCAGTACGTCCAGAGTGTGGTGGTGTTGACTCAGAAAAGAGTTGTAACAACTCGAGATAGACAGAGAGAGAAAGCAGATTTGCATCGAGAGAATATGAATATATAGAATGAGGATCATGGTATAGGCAAAAGTTTTACCTTGGAAGGGATTGGTTAAGTTTGAATAGAAGAGGCAAGTGAAGTCCTAATTGTATTGAACCATTCGAGGTATAAAGAATATAGGTAAAGTTGTCTATAAGTTGGTATCACCGCTGCAGTCGCAGTATATATATATAAATAATATGTTATACGTGTCAATGATAAGGTGATATGTACCTGATTTGAACTAAGTCGTTGATTGAGAGTCAAGGGGCTCTTATCTGAATTTGTTTTGCGTGGAACGATCAATTCGAATTCTAGTTCGTTAAAAAGCGAATCCCTAGGAATGAGTTTATGTCTATACTGAGTATGGGTTGAATAGATCCTTGAATAGAAGAGCCTATTTAAAAGTTAGAGTCAGAATTGCTTGACAAAAATCCTCACTTATTTAGTTAAGTCAGATTCTGAGGACAGAATCTTTTAAAGGGGAAGGATATAACGACCCATATACTTTTATTATTATTTAAATCTATAATTATGGAATAAATAATTAAATAAAATATTTGTGTGGGTTCAGTCAGTGGGTTATTACTTTGTCACTATGTGTATGTGAATACTAGTGTATGAAATTGAATTGCGTGGTTAATTAATGAATTGTATGATTTTGTATCGTTGTTAAAAAGGGTATTAATGTAGTTTTATTTCCATAAATACTTGGATTGTCTCTAAAATTGTTTTATGACTTTATAATTTCAATAATTATTTTTAGGACTTTATAAAATTTAGAAATCAATATTTCATTAATTATTTATTTTTAAATGATTTTCTGAGTGTGTTTAATGGTAAAATCCATATTTAATTATGGAAATCTTCAAAAATTATGAAACTTATATTTTATTAAGTTCGTATTATTCTGAGAATTTTAAGATTATTTTGGGAATTTTTGGAGTTAGTTTCACCCGCGCGTCGATTCGTTTAACTGGTAAAAGCGGGTATAAATTGTGTTTTAGAAATTGTTTAAAAATTTCAAAATTTATGATTTCATAAACTTCAGGATATTTGTAATATTTTAAGACTATTCTCGTGATTTTCTGAAATTGTTTTAAATACACCTTGATTCGTTAATTGTGAATTGTGGGTACGATTTGTGTTTCAAAAATGGTTTAAAAATTAAGAAAATTATATTTTATTAATTTCGGGATATTTAAGAAATCTTAAAACTAGTTTAGTAAATTTTCGGTATATTCTCTCGCGTAGTTGATTCGTTAAATCAAGGGAAATCGAACCAGAAAAGCCCGATTAATTGGTTGTATGCGTGTTATTCCAGTTTATAAAGAATTGACACATATCTGTAATTTGAGATACGTGTCTGCAGCAGATTTTGTCTCTCTCTACTCTCATTTCTTTTGGTCCATCTTTTTCTCACTCTATCCTCACCCGCTCATCTCTCTCGTTGTTCTCTATGCCTTACTTCTTTTCCCTCTTTCGATCACTTTATCTTTCCCTACTGTGAATCCCGTGTTTCTCCCTTCTTTCCCTTGATTCTGGTCTCCTCCGTGCTCTTATTCCGGCTGTTTTCCGGTGATTACTCCGGCCTAATTCTGTTCGATTATATGTATATATTTATATATGTGCTCAGTGTGTGTGTGTGTTTGTGTGTATACCGTGTTGTGTGTGTTGAGTGTGTGCATTTCTGGTGATGCTAGTGACGCCTGTGTTTTCCTTTCCGGCTTGTCTCCGGCTGTGCTCTTTTTGTTTTCCGGTTGTACTAGCGCGTGTTGCGCGCGTGCTTTTGTGCTGAATTAAACTGTTATTAAATATATTCTGTTTTAATTTTCTGCAGAAATTATTTAATTGCAATTCGTGAAATAAATTATTCGTGCGGGAAAATGATTTTAATAATCGGCGAAATTTCGCGTTTGGGACTCGGGAATTTATTGGGTACCCGCGAAATTTTGTTGCCGTCTGCGATGAATTTCGACGAGCGGACGGTGGACCGTGATGAATTATTCTGAGTCCTAATATTTTAAAATAAATAAAAAAAATACGAATAATAATAATAATATTAATTAGTTGATTTAAATCGGTGGTTGAGAAATTGTAAAATGTAGATTGCGTGTTTGGAATGTACTGAATTGATTGGTTATGATTTGACGTCGAGTTGTTCGACGGGTAGGCCGATAAACAGAGGAGGTGCTGCCCGAATTTTTGGAAATTAAATTCGGAAATTTGGGACATACCCTGTAATAATCGGAACGTCGAACGAGTATATATATAAACATATATATATATGTTGTATACGAAATTTGATTGTATGTGGTGGTGAACTGTTTTGTCAAAAGTTATAACCAAAATTTTGTAAAATGACGAGTATATTTATTTTTCCGAAAATGAATACCGAACCTATTTCTGAGACTGTGAACCCTAAGTTGATGCGTGTATTGTAATAATGTATATAAATACGAGTCGGGATTTGATATCGAATGGGTAGATGTGTTATTGAGGATATGTCAAGCATGCCTACACGTCTAACGTAAGGTATTTCAGCTTTGTAGGTTCTAGTTGAAGGACTCAAGAATTGATATCGAACTAAGATAACCTAGTGATAAGTCGACAAGCGCAGCGAGGTTCCAAGCGAAGGACCTGAGCGTTGAAGTCGGATCCAGGATAGTTAAATAGTAAAGCGATAAAGCCGAGTGTTCCAAATCGGTTTAAGGTCAATCAGAGATAGTTGTAGCGCTCTGTAAGGCAAGTACCCCTGACCATTCTTTTATGGTTCAGCATGTATGAATAGCTAAATGTTTTATTTTCTTAATGGAACATAAACGTTTTAAGTTACGTATCCCCTGTAGTTATAAATCACTATTTTCAAATTGCTTTGAGGAAAAGTAACTTCTGAAAACACCTATCTCTAAACATGATTTAAATGAAAAGGGTTTTGAATAGTGTGCTGTGATAGAGTGATTTTAAAAAGAGATAGGTGATAGTGATTTTGGAAACTGGATAAAGAGACTGTTTTAATCCACCTATGTCATGGAAGGTTTTGATCCACCTATGTCGTGGAATTTTGGAAAGTGGCAAAAAGGGAATTCAGTTGATCTATTGGAGTTGCGTAAGAGGCCCGTTATTCGGTAACGGCCCAGCATGTGGTTGCGTAAGTGGCTAATTGGATTGGGCATTATGTTTAATCGATTAGTCCAGCGTGGAGGAAAGACCTAGCTAGTCTTTTCCCAAGTTCCGGAACACATTCTATTTCTGGATGGCCGCTAGTCGCTGTCCGGTGAGGGTAGACTGATCAGCTATCTTCACCCGTTAAACGTCCAATAGATTTGAGTGATTCAGTTTTGAAATTGTTAATAATCCAACTTGCTGAAACAGATGATGTGGAAATGAAATAGCATGCTAAGCTTTGATTTTGGTAATTATACACAGTACACGACTGAAATTGTTTTTTCTCGGAGGATGCTAGTTTTAAATATCCAGTTTATGAATGTTTACTTGTTTTCTAACGTGTTATGAATCTGTTCCTATCACTGTTTTATCATACATTGTTTTATAGTTATTCACATAGTGGTACTGCTGAGCAATTGATTGCTCACCCTTGCAGAATATTTCATATATGTGTTGCAGATGCCTAGGAAATTCTTGCGCGGTAGTCAAGGCAGAGTTCCAACTTCTTTCGTGTCAGGCTCCTCTGAGGTAGTTGTGCTCAGACCAGATGAGGTCTGTTGAGTTGCTGCATTAAATTAGTGGTCAGGATTATGTAAGGTAATTTGGGTTGTGTTAGTTGAGTAACCTAGGTCATACTTAAACCTGGAAAAGGTCTTGGTAAAGGGGTCGTAGTTATGTATTATTAATGAGTTCGACTGAATTATGATTGTTATTATTGTTGTTGGTGACGTCAACTCCTGACCCCGGGGTTGAGGCCGTCACATGTTTATCAAGATCTGAAAACTAAACACAAATCATTATTAGACATGGCATCACAAATATATCTATCAATCTCTCCCAACTTGTAAATTAGCATAATATACAAGTTCAATAGATATTTGATGATGTCAAAAACATTAAGTAAAAATGCATATAAGAATTTGACTAGATAACTTCAACTCACAGTCCTTGTAACTTTTACCATCCTTAAAGTCTGATATCAGCTTTAGCCGGTATATCCTTCGGAATTTAACAGTTGTAGTTCTTGACTTGGCTTCAGTTTGTGATCTCTTGAATGTTAGGAATTATTCTGAGATAGTTCTTTAAAAGAGTTCTCTCAGCATATTCAAGTTCATTTATCATCCTCCTTTTAGCATCTTTAAGTTCAACTGTATCTTCCCCTGTCTGAAAGATAGCAGCCCTAAGATCATTAATCTTTACTTTCCTTATTTCCTGATCCAATCTGATCAGATAAGCTTTGTCAGACTCCAGATTAAATTCAACACCCTTAATACCCAAAAATGTAGTGATTTTAGCAGTATTAGGCTTCATCTCAACTAGTTCTCCATTGTGAGCTCTGTACTTAGGATAGTATGGTCTGTCAGACTTTACAGAGTAAAGTTTCTTCTGTCTTTCAATATCAGACCTTATGTATCTGGCAGCACCATCTGTTGATCTGTTTTTCACTTGAAGTAGAAATAGCACATGTTATAATTCTTCAAAGTACTTCAAACGAATAGCATCCTTTCTTATCTAGAATACCCTCCCATATGTCATGAAGTATAGCATGATAATTTTTATAGCATTCCTAAGAAAAAAACTGGATTGATCTCCATTGACAGGCGTTCTATGGGCACTTCTTCGGATTTTAAAAGGAAATAAGTATAATAACCTCACAAATTTTTAATGCTTGAAACCCTTATAAAGTCAAAATGTAATTTCGAAAAAATAAAAGAATCGGTAAGTGCGCAATATGTGACTCCCAAGTCAAGATCTTATTATGTATACTCTCTCGTTATACAACTACTATGCCTAATTTTTTCTCATAGAAATTGTGTATACACTTAAAAATTTTCTTTTTGAGGGGGTCGGGCCTTCTTTAGTATCCATCTAAAACTAAAATTATGGGAAGAGCCCGTTCATTGAAATAGAAAATTTAGGACGAATTTGGTTGGAATTGGTTGGAATAAAATTCCAATACTCTGTATCCCTTTGCTTTCGAGATACAAATATGGGAATCCTGGAAATATCTCTTTGATTGAAAGAATTTTATTCATAAAATGTAAGGTAAGTCCTAAATGAAGATCTTTTTTAAATAATTCAAAACATGTTGCAGAACGATCTATAAAACAATTGATATGGTTTGATGTGATTCCTCAATCAATTCAATTCGTAGTACCTCTAGAGTCCACTTCTTCCCCATACTACGAGTGAAAGGGAAAAAGTAAAGACTACCATTAAAGCAGCCCAAGCGAGACTTACTATATCCATGTGAATTATGTCCCCTATCTCTATGAAGGAATTATTCCATTATTGCTCATTAATAATAGTCGAATCAACGGCGCAGAGTCAAAAAGGGACTCTGACCGAACACTGTTGATGAACTAATCCCAATAACTTCTACTAAATTCCTATACGACTTCTAATTGGGAAAGACTAAACACAAGTAAAATAGTCAATGACACCTTAAGGGAATGTTACGAATGGAACATATAGGAATAATAAGGCCTGTTCTTTTTGCCCGTTTTTATCTCTATAGAAGTTAATTCTATTCTCCATTCAGTCTAATATTGAATGTGAACGCTCATAAATTCTTGTGAGTCTGTATAGATATATAGTAAGTACTCTTATTCTTAAGTATATTATATGTATATTATATTATATGTATATAAAGGCTCTTACGGTCTTTACACAACTAAACTGCTAATTTAATTAGATTTCGTATCTGGTCCAACGGAATTCAAGACTCAGCCAGTATACACTACATTAGTAGTAGAATAGAGGGGGATCTGGAAGTCGTGATAGCCCTTCCACCATTAGAATCTTTTTAATCCTAGATGCAAAGATTTACTAAATCTTTTAGAAAAACCCCCAGGCCGAATGCCCAATCCGTTTCGGCTGCCGGGGAAAAAAGGGTGAGTTATATATCAACAGAACAGAATAAGAGATTTCGAGTCTTTTATTGATCAGGCGACACCCGGATTTGAACTGGGGAAAAAGGATTTGCAGTCCCCCGCCTTACCACTCGGCCATATCGCCAAAATAATACAAAAAAAAATACATGAATGAGTCTTGTATTTGAATATCAAATTTTGTTTTCCTAATGACACAAGAAACTAAAAAATGATACATAACTAATCAGTGTTTATTCAGTATTTTTTAGTTTCAATTTCTCCATTTCAATTCTAACAATATAATTATAACAATATATGGGTAGATGTAAACCCCAGAACATAAATTGTTATACAGATATCTAATTTGTGTTTCAAATTTTAATTTTCATGGAATAAAAATAGAAGGGCAATGTAAGGGGAAGACTTATATATAGTATATAGATAGATATATCGATGCCTATATCTGTTTAATAAATAGAAATATGTTTAATAAACATAACCCCTCTTGTATACTTCACAATCCTTAGCATATGCTCAAATAACACAGAGTGGTAGACCATTTGTATAGACTCCAATTGATTTAGTCTTTCTGGAGTTGTCCCTACTCCTGGTTCAGAAAGAGATGTAGGATCTAAGGTAGAATTGTTTACTCTTCTCTCATCAGCATTACCCAGTCCTATTTTATCTCTAGCTTCCTTCCCTCGAATAACTCTTGCTTCAAAACCACTTGATGTAGTCTTCAAAGGTTGAGTAGATTGTTGAGCTTTAGTAAACCCAGGTAGTAGAATTTTCGAAGGTTTAACATGAGCAATGTCAGAGGTTTCCTTTCCTTTATCTTCTGATATCAAGATAACTTGAGCTCTGTTAGAGGTTGCTTGCTTTATTATAATATCAGAATTAATAAAGTCCTTATCTTGAACAACATGAGCTCTGTCAGAGGTTGTTTGAATATTCTTCTTCTTCAAAATCAGACTAGTATCTTCATCAGATTTTGCTTCCAGATCCATAGTTGGCATATATATCTTTACAGGTTCATTAACTTTTGCCTTACCCTTGAATCTAGGATCAACTTCCACCTATGATTTGGACCTGGCCTTAGATGCCTCGGTATTTTTCCTTTCTTTGATCACAATGCCCTTAGGCTTAGGTGGTTTCTTTGCAGTAATAGAAGCTTTAGACTTGGATTTGACATTTTCTACTTTAAGTTTGGCTTCTTCTTCCTTCAGACTTTCAAAGTCCATTCCTGGACTGTCTTTGAGAAATAGTCATTTTGAAAATTCTTCATCCAGCTTCTGTATCTTGGGGTCTTGATAATAGACTGTTGTTTCCTTCCCCTTGAACTTCAGTGTCTACATAAACTTCTGTGATTCTTTACTTTCACCCTGTATCAGAACATCAGGCTTAATCAGAACTTGCTTATCAGAACTTATTCTTCTATCAGCATCAGATCTTGATCTCTGTGTAGAAGTTCTCGCTTTCCTAGATGAAGAGCCTTTGCCTTGACCATGACCTCTACCCTTTTCAGAGTTTCCCTGGTCATCATTTCCATCATCCTTTTTCTTCAGTGCTAAATCAGTAGAGCATTTGGACTTAATTACTTTCTCCCCCTTTTTGGTATCATCAGGTAGTAGGAGAGAGAGAAGTAGTTCCACTGAAGATTGGATTTCATTTAGTTTAACTTGTTGAGAAGCTTGATTCTTTAGTACTTCAATAATCTGAGTTTTCTGTTTCTCCTGAGCTTTCTCAATAGCCTCAAATCTGTTAAAGGTAGGCTTGAAAAATCTGTTTTTATCCAGTTTAAAGTTCATGTCTTGCTGAATCAGTGTTCTTGAATTTTGTTCACCTTGGCTTGAGTGTTGACCTTGAAGATTTCTGGTACTCAATGCAGTAACTCTGAGCTGTGCTTTGAAGTCATCATTCATTAGCATCTCATCCGCTTTAACCAGGTGCTCAGCAATAATATTTGCAGTATGAACAAAATCAACTTTGTTCCACTCCTTGATCCATTCCCTTCCTCTATTAGTTTCACTCCAAGGTACTGGTGCATCCTCTCTCACCAACTTTTTTAATTAAATCAGCTTTATTAACTGTTTGTAGAGGTGCATGTCCTGAAGGACCAACTGCATCAGCATTTTCATTATAGCAGCTTCACCAGTATTTTCTGCATTTATTTCAACAGAACTTGCAGAATCTTCAATATCAGCATCTTGTGATAGAATTACTGTATGTGAAGCAATAGAAGATTCATCTGCATTGACATCAGCATCTAGCAGTGGAGTTGCTGGTGGAGTGTGTTGAGAAATGGTTGGAGCTTCCAAGTACAGAACCTCAGGCACATTCAAGTTATGAATATCTATTTCAACACTTGTACCTGGATTATCAGCATGTACTGGAGAGTGAATATGAGACATAGAAGGTGTAGGCACTCTGTCTTGAGCAGTTTCTTCAGCTTGAATTGGCGACAGTGGAGGTGTAGATTCAGTGGCTTCAGCAAATTCTGGTTGTGTAGATGGAAGGGATTCAATCACAATTGGCTCCTTTGGGATCAGAGATTCCTGATCCTCTTCCTTAGCTGCTGCTTCCACATCCTCTGAATCTGACTCAGCTATGTCCTTGTTAGCTCTTTGTTTCCTCAATCTCTTCAAGGGTGGAGAGACTTTGGGAGCTTTGTCATCAGAATTTATCTTTCTAAGCCTTTTGAGGGGCCTAGAACTCCCAGTTTCCTTTGTTGTCTGAGGAGACACTTCCTCAGCTGCTTCACCAACAGGTTCCGATGGTTGAACCTGTGCCTCATCATCAGATTCATCTCTCAGAATCATCTTCCTTCTCTTTTGTTTTGTCTGAGGTACAGTCTTTGTCCTCTTTGCTCTAGAAGAAGAAGGCTTCACTGTAGGTGCTGATGGTTGATTGGTATGTTCTGATGACTGTGGTTGCTGTGTTTGGGTGGTGGTTGGTTTTGATGGCTGTTGTGTATTGGTGGGTTGGATATCAGGATATAGCAATGAATAGGTTTCATAATTAGCATTTACCAGAGCTTGCTTTACTGATAAAGGAATCCTAAGGGGTCTCAAAACTCCCTTCTTGTTGTCAGCAGTTAAAAGATCAGTAAAAGCCCTCTTAGCCAATCTAAATGGTTCTATCTGTTCACTTGCTAATTGTGGTTCTTTTGAAGTACAATGACTGTAGATTAAATGACAGAACCTAGCAAAGTAAACTACATTCCTGTCCTCTTTCATTCTATCACCTATAAAACATACACATTCTTTGCATAATCAAAATGATACTGGTTTAAGAGTGCATACCCAATTTGTTGTGTCAGAATAGGAATGGCATCAAAATTTGAGCACTTGTTGGCAAACGTCTTCGTGATGCAATCGAAGAAGAAGCTCCATTCCTTTCGAATATATGGGCGTTTGAGTTGACCCAACTTAGCCAAACTCTGTTCATACCCAAGATTAGCCATCATTTGCTGTAGCAATGGCTCCTCAACAGCAGAACTGTATTGACAGTTTCAGGTAGGTGTAAAGCTTTTCGAACTGTTGCCGGAGTAACAACATACTCAACCTCCTATGCTATAAACACGATACTTGGAGTCCCATTCTTACCACCATCATCATAAAGTCCCATTCGCCAAAACGTCAGAACTTGAGTTCCAGATAAATAGGATAGCTGCGTCAAAGTGAACCCAATTTCACTATGAGATAAGAAATCTTGTATAAAGTGAAGTTCCGAATGAGCTTCTCTCTTAGTGAGAATGGCAGCATAGTTTTCGGGGACGAACTTTGCTCCATTAAAGATTATGTCCTTGGGTGCCATTGAAAATGAGTGAGAATTTAGATTGCCTAAAAGGTGTTTGATAAAATGTCTGGATAGAAAACCGTTAGAGAATATGAGAGAATAAGAAAAAGAGAGAGAGTATAGAAAGAAATGTATATAAAAGATTTAAAATCTTTTCTCTCTTTTACTTATACACGCCACTTGACAGCAGTTATTGAGAAGTGGAGCAGACGTTACACCTGTCAGCCATGCAGTAGTTAAGACAAAAGTTAATGGGCACGGGAAATAAGTAATGATTACTATGCATATGCAGTTTTTCAAAAAAAACTGTTCCCACTACACAAATGATTATTACTGTCTTTATCTCACTTAAACCAATATTCTGATAAAATATAACCGTTCAAGTATTGACCAAAAATAAATCAAGTAAATATATACTGCCACATAAGCATCAGAACTTGATTATTATCAGAATTTAAAAGTCATCAGAATATGGCTCTGGTACTCAAAAAGTGAATGTTTATTTACAAATACTGATATAGTTTCAACAGAACTTAATCATCAGAACTTCCATCAGAACTTGTCCTCAGAATTTATGCAACTGACACTTAAACTGTTCATCTAAAACAACATTGATCACCACAGTAATTTTCATCATTCATATGGAGTGTAAGTATGTGCTTTAAGCTAAATATGAGACAAAGAGTAAAGTCTGATTCACTTCAGTACATCTTAGAAATAAGGCATAACTAAGAACTTTGCTCAAAATCTGTCATTAGTCTGAAGTCTACTACAGAATGAGTTCATGCATGAGTCCACCTCAACTGTTTTGTGCTCATTTTATGCATCTTTTGAAATTCCCTTTTTTTACAGTGGCTTCTCAGTGTAAGTGAGTTGTCACACCCCAACTTTACCAATAATTTAAATATAACTATTACAACATTTTAAAAGAAGTAAACATAACCAAATCCAAGATCTTACAGTTTAGGGTTTGGAACAGCCCAACACTACCATCTATTATAAATGATTTTAATATCGAGTCCTCACACAAACTACTATCTCTTATTCTACCTGAGCTCGAACATAAGCATCAACATCACATGTCTTACGGGCGGTCTGCTTGAATCTAACCATAGCTGCTAGCTGTAATATCAGGGTAAAGCAAGGAGTGAGCCAAATGCTCAACAAGTGCTAAACAGTACGATACAAAACATAAATCGAGATATACATTAAAGAATGATAATGGGAAGACATAACCAATGATAACGAGAGATAAAACTTTGGATGATGGCATCATTTTGCTTGTATTAAAACAATTTCAAAATCATATCTTAATCAAAATCATTTTATGACGCTACGGATTACAGCCGGTGATCAGCCGCGAAGTAATCCCGAACCTCGCTGGGTTCTAAAACATTAATGGGATCCGTAGGCAACTTTTAAGCCTAATATAAGTCTGGAAAGGACTCCCGTCTCAGTCCAGATCCACTATTCAGAGAAAATATTTATCCCCCTTTGGGACTGAAAATCCACATTTTAATCATTTTAAAAATCGATGCCGATTTATGACAAAATCTCTTTTAACCGTAAACATATTTATCAAGGGATTATAGATCAACTCGAAACACAGGAAATATGGTACTAAATCTCAGGGCCATGATCCACTAAACTTTACTCTATTATGGTAACTGAAAGGTTTTCATATATCAAAACTCGGACAAGGAAATTTAGTGAGGCTATTGGATATTATGAAGGGGTAATGCCAAACTGGGCTTAAAGCAATGGTTTCTCGTCAAGGTGCAAGTGCTAGATCATCAAGAAGATAAGCATCATGAATACTAAGGGTGTTAAGGTATGAAGAAATGATCTTTAACTCAGGATATATCAGAATTGTCAAGCTTTAGGATAAGAAAGAGGGGTATTAATCAATGAGGAACAACTTTGATAAATATCTGGCTTTCAGGTATCAAGGTAAGGTTCTATAGGGGTTCAAGTATCAGGATGAGATATCAATACTTAGGAATCATTAGCATGGTAATCAAGAGGATCAACCAAGTGCTATAACAACTCTTTATTTTATCATGGCATTCAAAATTACTTTAATATACTATCATGATAAGACTTTTGAACTACTTACAATACGTACTCGAGGGTTCATGGCATTTCTATATGATTCAAGTTAAACATAAGATACGCTTGATTTAAATATATCAAAATGACTCAGGATAGTTGCATCAATATATATGAGCAATTTGCAGTGAATACGAAAGACAAGTTGAATCACTTGCCTTGAGGAAGGCTGGTCTAGTCTGACTGGTAGGAGCAACGGGATGCTTCACTCGACATTTATGGCAAGTTTACCCTCGTCTCGAGATCCTACATAAATAATAATCCCCATTATAATATATTCTCACCAACTTAACCTATTTACAACCCGAATTTAAACACGGATGGCACTTAGGCCTATATGCACTTAATTTATATTCACCTTAAAAATATAATTGCACACATAGCCACATATACTCACATATCATATTTTAATACCAAATAATACCACATACACCATAATGCAACACTAGTCTTGGATGATCTCGACTCACAACTTAAGTCACTTGGTCGCTAAACTAGACAAAGTCTTCAAATTTTGGCTTCCTAACTCGATGTGCCTTTACTAAACTATCCAAGACCTATTGACCCTCACTTGGGCCTTTTGCTCTACTGACCTTACACTATCTTACAACTATGGTGGTCAACCTAGATCTCACTCCTAAGTGTTCTAAAACTAGGCGATAAGTGAAAGTGCTCACTGGTGTAAATTTCAGAATGACATCTATGGTTTCTTGAGTGCATTAGACACCCTAAAACTACAATTTTTCCTTCCAAACTTTCACACAAGACTCTCCTGACCTTAGGGCATCTCCCAAACTTGATGTAGCTCAAGGGCCTGGCTTGGGCCTTCTTGGGCCTAAGCTTAAAGTCCAAGGTTCCCCTGTTTTTCTGGGGAGACAATGCCCTGACTTGAATTAACTTGTGACATATGGTTCTAACTCATATCCTATGAACTATGGTTGAAAAAACTTCTATGACACTCCCTCTAACTAAGGCCCAACAGGGCCTAATGAGGGCCTACCCATGACATGGTCAAATCTCCCTATTTCTAAGTTGCAAGAAAACTGTCCCCTGCTGGACATATTTTGTTATTCTACTTGTGCACCTAACCAAAAGACATGCAAACCTACAACCAACTCCTAAAACCTTTTATATAATCCTAATACTAACTTCTGGTGGCTTGGGCCTCAAAGTGCACATCAATGACATGGTCAAAACTCACTCTAAACCTCAGGGTACTAAACTGATTTTCTGCAGAAACTAAGACTCTTCTTTCTCCAAGGTTTTTACTAGACAAACTCAACCACCAGCAACCCAATACCCAAACCAAGACTTAAACATGGTGATCTACTGAATTAACTCCCTTACACTCAAAATAATCTTGGTGGAGATCATTCCTTACCTAAGGTGCAATCATGGCAAAACAAAGGAAATCACATTGCACAATTTACAAGTCATCAAGTTTTTGAAACAACAAGTTAATGTATTTTTATAATATATACACTGAATTATTACCATACATCAAGGAAGAACTAATTCAATATTAACACCTTATTCCTACTGAAATTAAAGCTTACTAACAAAATCTTTCCAAATGATCAAAATCTTCCAACATTCCAAGAGAAATTTACATGCATGCATGTCTTCGAGTTTTACCAATCAAAGCAACATGTTTTCTAAATATATTTTACCATGAAATTGACATGCAAGCCTAGCATAAGCTATATCTAGATGATCACTTAGCATTCAAAGGGTTTTATCAAGACTTCACTAAGATTTTCATGTTATCATCACAAAAACACCCAAAGTGGAACATGACAACCAAAACACCATCCATTCGGCTCCTATCAAGTCATGGTCCGAATGGATTAGGGTGAAAACAACAATTGCATGAGTGTAGCATACTCATGTCTAGCCATTCTCAACCCTTTTGCTACTATAACTCATGGTGAAAGCCTTGAATTCACAAGAATCAAGGATATTCACTTGGAGTTTTAACAAAACACCACCATGCAAGGTCAACACATAAGTTTTTCTACTCTAAACTCTTAAGATATACAATGAACAACATGTAGGGAGTAGGATTACTTGATAATAGGATGATTTTTTGAGTGAGAAATGAAGAAATAAGGGGATGGGGGCTCGGTTTTTGGGAATTGCCGAGAGGGGAGGGGGAAAAGCCGAGAGGGAGAGGGAGGAAGGAGATGAGAGTGAAGTGGTGGGGTGAAGTGAAGTGGTGATCACTTTCCTTGAGTTGTTTTTATGTCTTGATTTGACTATATTGTGAGTGGGTTTGAGAAATGACAAGGGTAATCCTTCTAGCTAGAATTAAGCTAACTTGCATGCAAGGTCAAGGAGGTAATTTGGCTACTAGTTCATGAGTTAGTGGGTTTGCAAATTGTCCTCTTTGTCCTTGAAAAGAATGAAAGGGTGGTTTGCATGCAAGAGTCTTCCTTGTAATTTGCTAATTATGACAACTAAAATTTATAAAGATTTATTTTTATAAAATAAAATACAAGTTCAAAAATTATAAAATTTATACCATAAATTAACTTAGGATTTTTAGAAATTTTATAAAACCACTTTTGAAATTTGTGAACAAAATGACTTTTAAAAAGAAATTTATTCAAGGTTTAAAATATTTCGTATAAATCAAAAATAAAAGAAATAAATAAACTTTTGCTTTGAAAAATCATATACCACATAAAGCAATTTAGGACGCAGAAATTTTCATTCACACAAGCATACAATAGTTGAATATATTGGCATTCGGCTTTAAAATTGCACCAAATTTACAAATAATATTACACGAAAATGCCGGTTGTAACATCCTCTCCCCCTTAAGGGATTCTGTCCCTAAATCTAAGAGAACAGATGAGGATATCGGGAACGCATATCAGATTCTAACTCCCAAGTCGATTCTTCGACCTTAGGGTTCCTCCAAAGTACTTTTACTAACTTTACTGACTTATTTCTAAGACTTTCTCTTGCCAGTCAAGTATTTTAACCAGTTGCTCCACAAATGACAGGTCTGCCTGAATTTCTATAGGTTCATATTCTATCACATTGCTAGTGTCAGGATTGTACTTCTTAAGCAACGACACATGGAACACATTATGCACATGCTGATACTGAAGTGGTAAGGCCAACTCGTAGGCCACCTTCCCCACTTGACTCAGAATTTCAAAAGGACCTATATATCTAGGTGCTAACTTCCCTTTCTTGCCAAATCTAGACAACCCTTTTCTAGGCGACACCTTCAACAAAATAGCTTCGCCAATTTGGAAATCGAACATCCTTACGCGTTGGATCCGCATACTTCCTCTGTCTATCTTAAGCAGCAAGTAACCTTCTCTGAATTAGCTTGACTGTGTCATGCAACTGTTGCACCAATTCTGAGCCGAGAATCCTTCATTCTCCTACTTCATCCCAACTTGTTGGTGATCTACATTTTCGCCCGTACAAAGCTTCGTATGGTGGCTGCCAATACTGGAATGATAGCTATTATTTTAAGAGAGTTCAATCAACGGCAAGTGGTCATCCCAACTTCCTGCTAAATCGATTGCACAACTGCGCAACATGTCTTCGATTGTTTGAGTTGTCCTTTCGCTCTGACCATCAGTCTGCGGGTGGTATGTCGTGCTTATATTCAATTTCGTGCAAAGACATTCTTGAAATTGCTTCCAGAATCTCGAGTTAAATCGGGGATCTCTGTCTGAAACTATTGATACGGGTACTCCATGCCTTAGTAAGATTTCACGCACATACAGATGAACCAATTTGTCCAATGACGACTTCTCGTTAATTGGAAGGAAATGCGCTGACTTCGTAAGACGATCAACTATAACCCATATAGCGTCATGTCCGGATTTCGTTCGCGGTAGTCCCACTATAAAATCCATAGCAATATTTTCCCATTTCCATTCTGGAATCTTTAGGGGCTGAATTAATCCGCTTGGTCGTTGATGTTCTGCCTTCACCTTCTGACAAGTATAACACTTTGCAACCCATTCTGCCACGTCTCGCTTCATATTTGGCCACCAAAAGTTCTTCTTTAAGTCTCGATACATCTTGGTGCTTCCGGGTGGATTGAAAATTTCGAATTGTGGGCTTCGTGTAGGATCTCATTCTTTAATTCAGGTACATGAGGAATCCAAATTCTGGAGGAAAACCTTAGTATCCCTTGCTCATCCCTTTGAGTATTAATCTCCTCTCCAGTTAACTGATTCTTCTCTTTCTCCATTACTTCTTCTTGACATTTTTTATCTTTTCCACTAGGGTTGGCTGAAAAGTCATTGCACGACAAACTTCTTCAACTTTTCCACAATCACAGAGTTCCAGTTCAAATCTATTGATTTCTTCAGTCAATTCCTTTGGTGTTGCCATCATATTCAATCTCTCCTTTCTGCTTAGTGCATCGGCCACAACATTCGCTTTTCCAGGATGGTAATTTATCGAGCAATCGTAGTCCTTGATCAATTCCAGCCATCTCCTCTGCCTCATATTGAGCTCCTTCTGAGTGAAAATGTACTTTAAACTCTTATGAACTGTGTAGATTTTACACTTCTCTCCGTAGAGGTAATGTCTCCAAATCTTAAGTGCGAACACTATGGCGGCTAGCTCCAAGTCATGTGTCGGGTACTTCAACTCATGTGGTTTCAACTGTCTTGACGAATATGTGATCACCTTACTATGTTGCATTAACACACAGCCCAATCCTTTATGTGAAGCGTCGCTGAATATCACAAAGTTTCCTTGGTCATCTGGTAGCACTAACACCGGAGCTGTTACCAATCTCTGTTTCAACTCTTGAAAGCTATCCTCATATTCTGCACTTCATTCAAACTTTTGATTCTTACTGGTTAACTTGGTCAATGGCGTGGCGATTTTCCAAAAATCCTTGACAAACCTTCTATAGTATCCTGCCAATCCTAGAAAACTTCGCACTTCCGTAGGAGTCTTTGGCCTCTCCCAACTCATAATTGCCTCAATCTTTGCCGGATCCACTTTAACTCCTTCATTTCCAATGACGTGTCCCAAGAATTGAACTTCCTTTAACCAAAACTCACATTTGGAAAACTTGGCATACAACTTCTCTTGCCGAAGTATCTCCAATGCTATCCAGAGGAGTTGTTTATGTTCTTCTTCCGACTTAGAATAAATAAGGATGCCATCAATGAATACCACGACAAACTTGTCCAGATACTTCTTAAATACTCGATTCATCAGATCCATGAATGCGGCCGAGGCGTTGGTCAATCCAAACGGCATTACTAGGAATTCATAATGCCCATATCTGGTCCTAAATGCTATCTTGGGAATATCTTCTTCTTTGACCTTTAATTGATGGTATCCCGATCTCAAGTCAATCTTTGAAAAGCATTTTGCTCCCTTCAGCTGGTCAAAAAGGTCATCTATTCTTGGTAGCGGGTAGCGGTTCTTGATCGTTACCTTATTCAACTCCCGATAATCTATGCATAGTCGCATACTCCCATCTTTCTTCTTTACAAACAGAACAGGTGCTCCCCATGGCGACGTACTTGGTCGTATCACTCCCTTATCCAATAATTCTTGTAGCTGGCTCGCCAACTCTTTCATTTCTGCTGGTGCCATCCTATATGGGGCCTTTGAAACTGGTTCTATGCCTGGAGCAAGGTTGATCTCGAACTCGATTTGTCGATCTGGTGGTAAGCCCGGTAGTTCATCTGGAAAAACATCGGGAAACTCGTTAAGTACAGGTATATCTTCTATGCTGGGACTCCCTTTTTCTGAATCCACTACATAAGCTAGGAATGACTCACAACCTTTTCTAAGTAGCTTCTTAGCCTGAACGATTGTAAGAAATAGTTGTTCTTGCCTCTGCCCCTTAAATACTACCTTCTCTCCACTCTTCGTCTTTAAATACACTTTATTGGTCTTACAATTAATCTGAGCGTTATTCTCTCCTAACCAATCCATTCCTAAAATTATATCAAACTCCCCCAACTTGAAGAGTATCAAGTCGGCTGAAAACTTATACCCCGAAATATCAATCTCACACTTCGGACAGAATTGATTCACATGAATCTTCTCTTGGTTCGCAATTACCATATTTACTACCTCGCTCAAAATCATTTTATCAAATTGAAGCTTATCAACAAAAGTTTCTGATATGAAAGATCTTGTTGGTCCCGAATCAATCAATACTTTAGCTTTGACATTGATTAAAAGTGTACCTGCTATCACCTTAGAATTCTGAACAACATCCTTCATCTTCAGATCAAATGTCCATGCTATTGCTTGCGGGGTTGGTGTAGGTGGTGGAGGTAATGCCAATACCTCAGCTGGCACGTTCGCACTGGTACTTGTCACATTCATTAGAGCTCTGACTAGTCCGGTTGCCTTGCACTCCCTAGCTATGTGTCCAGTCTTCCCACACTTATAACACGTAACTCCTGGCTTCGGCATCTTGCACTCATTCGCCAAATGCCCCTTCTGGTTACACCTATAGCAGGTCATGCTCAGTTTATTGCACACTCCAGGGTGCCTTCTTCCACAGTGCTTGCATTCAGGTCTCTGGAACCTGTTTTCTCCAACTTGACCTTGGCTTGCCTGGTTGTTCCCCTTTGATTCTTGCCTTTTGCCCAAATTTCCCTTCTTTTGAAAATTTCCTCCCTTATGGAATCCGATCCTCTTTACATTCCGATCTTGTGAACTTCCGACTTCAGACTTTACTCCATAAAATGGAACCTTCCTCTTCTTGTTATCCCTTTCCTTCCTTGACTGCGTCCCATTATTCTCAATCAGAGCAGCTTTCTATACTACTCCCGCATAGGTTTCAAGTTCAAACATAGCCACTCTATCTCTGATCCAAGGCTCCAATCCTTGCTGAAATTTCTTTGCTTTTTCCTCCTCAGTGCTGGTATACTTTGTCACAAACCTTGACAACTCAGTGAACTTCTTCTCATACTCCAGTACAGTCATGTTCCCTTGCTTCAACTCCAAAAATTTAAGCTCCATCTGATTCTGCATGTACTTAGGGTAATACTTTTCCAGAAATAACTTCTTAAATCTCTCCCAAGAAACCTGCTGAGTTGCTTCCATAGCTTTTACTGTTTCCCACCAATAGATGACTTCGCCCTTCAAGAAGTAAGTAGCATATGGCGTCTTCTGATCGTCTCCTAACTGTACCAAATCAAAAGCCCTTTCCATTTCCTTAATCCATGTATTAGCTATTACTGGATCAGTGGTATCATGAAATGCAGGTGGATTCATATTCTGAAATGCCTTGAAAGTGATAACTTGTCTAGATGGTACTGGTGGTTCAGGTGGTTGGTGTGGTTCACGGTTATCTTGGTTTTCAATTCGTTGTTGTTGAGCTATAGCATTGGTTTGTTGTTGCAAAGTTTCCAGTAATCGAAGAATATTTGGGTCTGTGGTAGATGTGGTTGTTGGGTTCTTCTTTTTGGGAGGCATGATCCTGAAATAAGAGTTATGTCAAAACAGATATGATAAAATAATTTGAGGGTATCGCATGGCATTCTGGTTTACTTATGAGGTCAAGTTTTAAATTAAGCAGATATGGCGATGCATATAAAAGCGTAAAATAACAGTTGAGAGCAAATGGAACAATAGTGCATGATTATTGAAATTTAAAGGTCACAATACATTAGGATTAGGACAAAGTCTGATTCTAGGAACAACAGGCTTATTTAAAGGAAATAACGGAAACAACTGGGAATTCTACGGAGTCTGATAGTACAACAACATGAAAAGGTAAGTGGAAAGAACTAAGGCTCCACTCCATCTGAATGGGGCTTGGTAGTCTTTTCCCCTCGAAGCGTCTTCATAATGCTCTGGAGCTCATCCGCCACCATCTGAATGACATACTGGCTGGTGCGGTCCCGGTGCGCTGGCATCTCCTCAAGCTTAGTACTGACGTACTGAACCAAGGTCTCAAGTCTCGCAGTCATCTGCTCCTTGGGCTTCCCTTCATAGTTTCGGCTGTCCGAGTGCACGTTCTTCAGTCGGTCTATCAGTCGGTTGTACTTTCCCTGAAGCATGTCAAACTCGCGCCTCAACTCAGTATATACGGAGAAAGCAATAATGTCGTCCGACCCAGAGGGTGTCGAGGAATGTGCCCTTTGCTGACAACCAATAAGAGGAGTATTAATCATAAATTTACTTAACCTACTCTCTCGCATATTATCTATAACCTATACATATACCCTATAACCTATTTGGGCTGTCCAGGGACTCTAAACCGTAGCTCTGATACCAAAACCTGTCACACCCCAACTTTACCAATAATTTAAATATAACTATTACAACATTTTAAAAGAAGTAAACATAACCAAATCCAAGATCTTACAGTTTAGGATTTGGAACAGCCCAACACTACCATCTATTACAATTGATTTTAATATCGAGTCCTCACACAAACTACTATCTCTTATTCTACCTGAGCTCGAATATAAGCATCTGCATCACTTGTCTTACGGGCGGTCTGCTTGAATCTAACCATAGCTGCTAGCTGTAATATTAGGGTAAAGCAAGGAGTGAGCCAAATGCTCAACAAGTGCTAAACAGTACGATACAAAATATAAATCGAGATATACATTAAAGAATGATAATGGGAAGACATAACCAATGATAATGAGAGATAAAACTTTGGGTAATGGCATCATTTTGCTTGTATCAAAACAATTTCAAATCATATCTTAATCAAATCATTTTATGACGCTACAGATTACAGCCGGTGATCGGCCGCGAAGTAATCCCGAACCTCGCTGGGTTCTAAAACATTAATGAGATCCCTAGGCAACTTTTAAGCCTAATATAAGTGTGGAAAGGACTCGCGTCTCAGTCCAGATCCACTATTCAGAGAAAACATTTATCCCCCTTTGGGGCTGAAAATCCACATTTTAATCATTTTAAAAATCGATGCCGTTTTATGACAAAATCTCTTTTGATCGTAAACATTTTTATCAAGGGATTATAAATCAACTCGAAACACGGGAAATGTGGTACTAAATCTCAGGGCCATGATCCACTAAACTTTACTCTATTAGGGTAACTGAAAGGTTTTCATATATCAAAACTTGGACAAGGAAATTTAGTGAGGCTATTGGATATTATCAAGGGGTAATGCCAAACTGGGCTTAAAGTAATGGTTTCTCGTCAAGGTGCAAGTGCTAGATCATCAAGAAGATAAGCATCATGAATACTAAGGGTGTTAAGGTATGAAGAAATGATCTTTAACTCAGGATATATCAGAATTGTCAAGCTTTAGGATAAGAAAGAGGGGTATCAATCAATGAGGAACAACTTTGATAAATATCTGGCTTTCAGGTATCAAGGTAAGGTTCTATAGGGGTTCAAGTATCAGGATGAGATATCAATACTTAGGAATCATTAGCATGGTAATCAAGAGGATCAACCAAGTGCTATAACAACTCTTTATTTTATCATGGCATTCAAATTACTTTAATATACTATCATGATAAGACTTTTGAACTACTTGCAATACGTACTCGAGGGTTCATTGCATTTCTATATGATTCAAAGATAAACATAAGACATGCTTGATTTAAATATATCAAAATGACTCAGGATAGTTGCATCAATATATATGAGCTATTTGCAGTGAATACGAAAGACAAGTTGAATCACTTGCCTTGAGGAAGGCTGGTCTGGTTTGACCGGTAGAAGCAAATGGAAGCTTCACTCGACCTTTATGGCAAGTTTACCCTCGTCTCGAGATCCTACATAAATAATAATCCCCATTATAATATATTCTCACCAACCTAACCTATTTACAACCCGAATTTAAATACGGATGGCACTTAGGCCTATATGCACTTAATTTATATTCACCTTAAAAATATAATTGCACACATAGCCACATATACTCACATATCATATTTTAATACCAAATAATACCACATACACCATAATGCAACACTAGGCTTGGATGATCTTGACTCACAACTTAAGTCACTTGGTCGCTAAACTAGACAAAGTCTTCAAATTTTGGCTTCCTAACTCGATGTGCCTTTACTAAACTATCCAAGAACTATTGACCCTCACTTGGGCCTTTTTCTCTACTGACCTTACACTATCTTACAACTATGGTGGTCAACCTAGATCTCACTCCTAAGTGTTCTAAAACTATACGATAAGTGAAAGTGCTCACTGGTGTAAATTTCAGAATGACATCTATGGTTTCTTGAGTGCATTAGACACCCTTAAACTACAAGTTTTCCTTCAAAACTTTCACACAAGACTCTCCTGACCTTAGGGCATCTCCCAAACTTGATGTGGCTCAAGGGCCTGGCTTGGGCCTTCTTGGGCCTAAGCTTAAAGTCCAAGGTTCCCCTGTTTTTCTGGGCAGAAAACGCCCTGACTTGAATTAACTTGTGACACATGGTTCTAACTCATATCCTATGAACTATGGTTGGAAAAACTTCTCTGACACTCCCTCTAACTAAGGCCCAACAGGGCCTAATGAGGGCCTACCCATGAATTGGTCAAATCTCCCTATTTCTAAGTTGCAACAAAACTGTCCCCTGCTGGACAGATTTTGTTATTCTACTTGTGCACCTAACCAAACGACATGTAAACCTCCAACCAACTCCTAAAACCTTTTATATACTCCTAATACTAACTTCTGGTGGCTTGGGCCTCAAAGTGCACATCAATGACATGGTCAAAACTCACTCTAAACCTCAGGGTACTAAACTGATTTTCTGTAGAAACTAAGACTCTTCTTTCTCCAAGGTTTTTACTTGACAAACTCAACCACCAACAACCCAATACCCATACCAAGACTTAAACATGGTGATCTACTGAATTAACTCCCTTACACTCAAAATAATCTTGGTGGAGATCATCCTTACCTAAGGTACAATCATGGCAAAACAAAAGAAATCACATTGCACAATTTACAAGTCATTAAGTTTTTGAAACAACAAGTTATGTATTTTTATAATATATACATGAATCATTACCATACATGAAGGAGCACTAATCAATATTAACACCTTATCCCTACTGAAATTAAAGCTTACCAACAAAATCTTTCCAAATGATCAAAATCTTCCAACATTCCAAGAGAAATTTACATGCATGCATGTCTTCGAGTTTTACCAATCAAAGCAACATGTTTTCTAAATATATTTTACCATGAAATTGACATGCAAGCCTAGCATAAGCTATATCTAGATGATCATTTAGCATGGAAAGGGTTTTATCAAGACTTCACTAAGATTTTCATGTTATCATCACAAAAACACCCAAAGTGGAACATGACAACCAAAACACCATCCATTCGGCTCCTATCAAATCATGGCCGAATGGATTAGGGTGAAAACAACAATTGCATGAGTATAGCATACTCATGTCTAGCCATTATCAACCCTTTTCCACTATAACTCATGGTGAAAGCCTTGAATTCACAAGAATCAAGGATATTCACTTGGAGTTTTAACAAAACACCACCATGCAAGGTCAACACATAAGTTTTTCTACTCTAAACTCTTAAGATATACAAGAACAACATGTAGGGAGTAGGATTACTTGATAATAGGATGATTGTTTGAGTGAGAAATGAAGAAAGAAGGGGATGGGGGCTCGGTTTTTGGGAATTGCCGAGAGGGGAGGGGGAAAAGCCGAGAGGGAGGGGGAGGAAGGAGATGAGACTGAAGTAGTGGGGTGAAGTGAAGTGGTGATCACTTCCTTGAGTTGTTTTTATGTCTTGATTTGACTATATTGTGAGTGGGTTTGAGAAATGACAAGGGTATCCTTCTAGCTCGAATTAAGCTAACTTGCATGCAAGGTCAATGAGGTAATTTGGCTACTAGTTCATGAGTTAGTGGGTTTGGAATTGTCCTCTTTGTCCTTGAAAAGAATGAAAGGGTGGTTTACATGCAAGGGCTTCCTTGTAATTTGCTAATTATGACAACTAAAATTTATAAAAATTTATTTTTATAAAATAAAATACAAGTTCAAAAATTATAAAATTTATACCATAAAATAACTTGGATTTTTAGAAATTTTATAAAACCACTTTTGAAATTTGTGAACAAAAAGACTTTTTAAAAAGAAATTTATTCAACGTTTAAAAAATTTCTTATAAATCAAAAATAAAAGAAATAAATAAACTTTTGCTTTGAAAAATCATATACCACATAAAGTAAATTTAGGACGCAACAATTTTCATTCACACAAGCATACAATAGTTGAATATATTGGCATTCAGCTTTAAAATTGCACCAAATTTACAAATAATATTACACGAAAATGTCGGTTATAACATGAAAGCTTTGATGTGAAGCTACGAATAAGATAACATGCAACGACAACTGAAGTTTTCGTTGATTAAGGAAGACAAATGGACACGATAAAGGAGAAGAGGTAGATTGAAGTGAATGGACTTTTATGTGATTGTTTCTTTAAATTGGTACCTTGTTATAGGTAAGAAGGATAACAACCAACTCATATAGTACGAACAACCAAGTGTGCGATTTTCAAAATTTTCCTAAACAAACTCTCAAAAGAGATTTTCTTAACAAATTTTCAAAGGTTGTTTTAATAAAATAAGTTTTAAACCTTGGTTGTCAAGTTACTACTTGAGTTTTCTTGTTTGTTAAAAGACCCGGATTACTTGAAAGGATGTTTATTTCAGACTTAGTATTGTTAATTCAGAGAATAAAGTAACCCGCGATTATGAAGAAGTTGAATATTCCTAACAGTTTGACAAGGTTAACAACAGAATCGGCGTACGGAGTAACTATTCATCCAATTACTAGGACTATCAGAGTTCGAAGAATTCATTGATTTAACAGAAGCCGGGGCATGACCGAAGAAGATTGGGAATATTTCCAGATCTTTCCAAAAGAAGAATATTATTAACAAAAGGATCGTTATATTGAATGATTCGTGGTTATTCTAAATTAAAAAGAGGAAACTCGAAGTTATCTGTTGGGAACACCATTATGATCGAATTATTAAAGTATTATACGTGTAGGTGCGATGTTAAAGACGCAAGACTTAACAAGTAAGAATCTATCATAACGCTTAATATGCGAAAGTATTTTAACGTACCCTCTAAAGTTATTATATGACACAATTGGGATATGATCGAACAAAGCTCAAAAGATGAACATAAGTGGAATGTGGATGGTGACCAATGGTATCATTCTTGTCTTCAATATTACAACGTATATTCCTATTTAATTCCTAAAAATGTATGAACTTCTTTTCTTAATAAACTCCTTATGATGATATCAAAAAGGAGGATATTGCATTCCTTTCAAATTTAATTATTTCCCTCAAGTTTTGCTTTCTGATTGGGACAAACAGTATTATGGTGAGATACTTTGTCAGAATGACGAAGAGTCGGGTGGGACGCCACCTAATCATGTGTTGTATGCCATATTGTATGAAAGACTGGCCATCTTCAGTACCAATATGGTTG
Organism: Apium graveolens; assembly: GCF_009905375.1. Lineage (NCBI taxonomy): Eukaryota > Viridiplantae > Streptophyta > Magnoliopsida > Apiales > Apiaceae > Apium > Apium graveolens. Next base: position 141,278,197 of record NC_133652.1, on the reverse strand, counting down.
TCTCATTCATATTCAAATCCTTGTTTCTTCTTTCTTTTCAACTCTAATTTTTGTTGAATTGTGAATCCTTCTAGTTGTTTTATTATACCATCATTCTTTGCAAGAGTTTTTCAATCAGAAATCAATGTATTATGGACCAAGCGGGAAAAGTTCCATCTACCTCTCACGCATGGAAAGTAAACAAGGGCATATGGTGAGAATTGTAAATCACTAACCCAGTCAGGGATGCACTAAGGATCAAGGGAAGCTACTCCAATAAGGAATACGTCTTCGAGAACAAAAAAATGCGATTTTCCTATGAAATATGTTATTCAGAATACGGACGTGATAACATGGATGATTATGGTGAATACATTATGCGTTAAAGTATTAAAAAGATGTGAGAGAAACTTAATTATTTGTCTCTCAAGGTTTTGTTGATGAAATGAATTACCCTGTGGATTTGATAAGATTATGATTAAAGGACTAGCAAGTCAAGAACGTGTAACTGTTACATAAGTAAATACCAATGATGGAATTGAGATTTCTGACAAAAAGTTGTGAAAAATTGATATCATTTGAGATAAGAGGACTTGAAATTATTCTAAGGAATGGATTAACTATGGAAGCATGAGGCCCAGACGAACCATCGTGATGAAGAGATAGTCCTAAAGATGTTAAATGAGAATATGATGAGGCATAAAGGAAAAAGGAGGGTTAAGAATTTGTTAATGATGATTATGGTGATCAAGATGTGAGCAGTATGATGATTATGAGATAAATAAAAGTCAGAAGCAACCAAAATTTGAAGATTTTATATCAATTAAGGAGTTTCAAGATATGTTTCCAGATGAGTTATCAATATTTCCTCCCGATAGAGAAATGAAGCTCGCGATTGACTTAGAACCTGAGCCAAAACCAGTGGCCAAGGCCTTACACAAGATGTCACTAGTTAAAATGAGGAAGTTAGCAAAGCAGATGAAGAGATGTTAGAAGAAGAAGCGATTAGACCCAGTGTATCCTATAAGGTGCACCAGTACTAATTGTAAATAAGAAAGATGGAAGTATGAGATTATGGGTCGACTAGCGAAAGCTCGCCAAGTTTACTATCAAGAGTAAGTATCTGTTATCTTGAACTAATAATTTATTTGATCAGATGAAAGAAGCAAAGTATTTTCTAAGATTGATTTAAGATTTGGGTATTACCAATTGAAGATGGAACCTATGAATATATCAAGGATAATTTTCAGAACTAAGTCCTGTTGTTATAAAATTCTATTAAGGTCACTTGGATTAATCGATATACTAGTAATATTTAAACATGATGAACAGAATCTTGAAGGAAGCTCCGAATAAGTTGTATTTATGTTCCTTAAAGTCAAAGGAGGACCATGCAAAGTATTTAATGTTAGCTGGGAAGTCGAAGAATAAAGAAGTTGTATAAAAGTTTACAGGGTGAAAGCTTTGATGGTAGGAAGTATAATTCTTAGCATAAATAGTCAGTGAGGAGGAGACCAAAGGGGGTTCCAGTAGAGATTAAAGTTACTATGAATAAAGAAAGACCAAAAGCACCAATAAAAGCAAGAGGTTTTATTATTGGAAGGTTATTATCGGAAATTTGTTTAAGATTCTTGAAGATTGCGATACCTTTGACGAAGATTACCAGGAAAAGCGGGACGTTTATATGAAATAGAGAAGTGTGAAGAAAGTTTGTGAAGTTAAAGGAGGGAATGGTTACAACACCTACCTTATCACTTTGAAAGTATCAAGGAAATTTTTGTAGTTTATAGTGATACTTCTCATAAGGGAATAGGATGTATGTTGATGCCGCACAATAAAGTTATTGTATATGCATCCAGACAACCGAAACCTTATGAGCAGAAGTACCGTACTCATAATTTGGAATTAGCAGTAATAATAATATTCGCTTTGAAAGATTGGGAAACATTACATGTATGGAGGAAGGTGTAAAATCTAAATGGACTATAAGAGTTTGAAGTATGTATTCACAAGGAAAAGCAAACGTAGTGGCAAGCGATAAGCAAAAAGGAGAAAATAAACATAGAGGCTGCACTGAAAAGAATTATCTATGAAATTTTAGAAGTTAGAATTGGAAGTCAGAATTCATAATCCAAAAGGAGCAAGGAGGGATAATAAGACCTTTCAGTCGAAGTTGTTAAGGGAAAGATAAGGGGATGTCAAGAGAAGATAATGGATCACGATGTTAGCAGTTAGTAAGAGGAAATTTATGCACCCAGGAGAACGATCACGATATCCCCAGGTTTTCTTCTAGCACTTGGATACTACAAGTAGAAGGATTAAGAAATGAGATCCCACAGGGAATTCGCGATATAAAGTATTTAATTTATTGAAGAAATGCTAAGATTTACGGAAATTTAAAGAAAAATAGTGATAACCAGGTATAAGAAGGAAACTTCAAGATGGATTAGAAAGTGTTGGACATGTCAAAGAATTAAGGCAAAGTATTAGAGGCCTAGTGGATAAGGCAGACCCAGGGAGTGGTTTTACAAGAAGTGAATCATGAAGTGTACTAGTGATGTTAAGGGAGAAAACAAATGAAATTATGAAAGTATGTACTGATTATCGGGAGTTTAACAGAACAACGAATAAGAAGAAGTGAGACCCTATAAAGAATTAATTACCTACGAGACCTAATTCATGAAGTGTGTTATGTTTCGGGGATTAACTTAAGATCCGACCTGAGAGAACATCAGAAATTATGATTAAAGTGAGTTATGAGCATTGCAAGCTCCGGTGATGTTATGCGAGAGAACAAGTGTATCAGTTGTCTATAAGGAATTAAGGGACATGTTATACAAGGAGTACTCAGATAAGCAAAATGTATTTATTGATAACATCCTCAGCTATTCAAGGAATAAGAAAGTCTATGTGGAATGCCCAAGGATTTCTCTTCAAAGATCGGAAGGAAAGCAACCATACGTTGAGTCTTCAAGAATGAAATTTTGACTAAGGTTAACAAAAGATTCTGAATTAATCCATTAACAACTACCTAAGCAAAGACGTATGGTAATAGATGCCATATGCCGATAGAATGGATTGGATGTAATCAAGCCCCCAGAGGAGTTAATAAACGAATTGGAAAGAGTGGAATATAAAGTTCAAATACCTAAAGGTGATAATAAATGAATATATGAGATTACTTTCCATCCTTAACTAATGGAAAAGAGTAAGAAATGTTTAAATGTTTGGAAACCAAGTTAAAAACGAGCACCGCCTACTATCCTTAAACAAAGAGTCAGAGCGAGGAAGCGATTTAGGAAATATAAGGTATGTTGAGAGATTGAATTTCAAGAAAAACTGGGATGATCATTTACCATCAATATCAGCTTTAGAATGCCACTTTACAACCAAGCCTTATGAGAATGCAAGTGTAGGTCCCCATTTTACTGAGATAAAGTGGGAGAAAGAAAGTTGTCAAATTCTAAGTTAATTCAGCACACCAAGAGCGTAGTAATATTGATGAAAACAGCTCGGAGTAGACAAAGAAAGAAGGAGAAATTGTATCGAGAGAGAATATGAGTATAGAAATAGGACCACTAGTGTTAGTACAAGTTTCATCTTGAAAGAGACTGGATAAGTTTGAGTAGAAGGGACATGTTAAGTCCTAAAATTAATGAACTATTCGAGGTATTGATAAATATAGGTAAAGTTGTTCATGAGTTGATGTGACCGTCACAACAGTGTGTACATATAATGTATTGCCTATCAATGTTAAAGCGAAAAGTATTTGATTTGAATTAAGCGATCAGTTAGGAGCCAATAGGCTTTTATCCCAGTTTATTCTGCATATAATGATCGATCCGAATTCTTGATTGTTAAAGGCGAGTTCTTGGAAATGAGAGTATATCCATAGTAAGTACGTTTAAAATCCTCGAGTAGAAGAGTCTACCTGGAAGCTAGAGTCAGATATGCTTGACAAATATCCTCACTTGTTTAGTTAGACCAGATTCTGAGGACAGAATCTTTTTAAGGGGGGAAGGATATAACAACTCGGGTGTTTTTGAATTATGTAATAATGTAATTATGGAAATTATTAAATAAATAAAATATGTGTATTGGTTTTGACCGCTATGGATTGTTTGATTATTGATGTGTGATTTATAGTGTACCGGGTTGTCCGCGTGATTAATTATGGAGTTGTATTGAATTGTTTTCACTTTCAAAAAAAGTGGATTTAGTGCAAATTTATTTGCATAAATATATGGAATGTCTCTAAAATTATTTTTATGGTTATATAATTATAATAATTATTTTTGCGATTTTATAAAATTTAGAAATCAATATTTCATCAATTATTTAACCCTGTGTGATTTTCTGATTATATTTACTTGTAAAATCTGTATTTAAATTTTAGAATTCTTCAAAAATTATGAAACTCATATTTATTTAAGTTTGAAATATTTTTAGAATTTTAAAATTATTCTAGAAATTTTTGGGATTAATCTCACCGGCATGTCGATTCGTTTAATTGCTAAAAGCGAGTATAAACTGCATTTCAGAAATTATTTTAAAATTATGAAATTTATGTTTTCTTAAACTTCGGGATATTCGTAACATTTTAAGACTATTTTCGTAAATTTCTGAATTTATTTAAAATACAGCTCGGTTCGCTAATTTCGAAATGGGGGTACGAGTTGCATTTCAAAAATGTTTTAAAAATTATAAAAAATTTATTGTATTAGTTTCGGGATTTTTAGAAAATTTTAATACTATTTTGTTAATTTTCCGAATTTATTTTATGGGCAACCTGGTTCGATAAATTGTGAAACACAAATTAGAAATTGGGCCTGCAGTAAGAAATTGGACACGTGTAACACCCCTGTAAATCCTTAGACACGTGGTCCCTTTTCAATTCATTCGCGCAGTACAGTGGACAAGGATAAGAAAATAAAAATAATAAAGAAAAAGAAACCAGCCTTGTTCATTCTCTTCACCCCTGTAATCTCTCATCTTACTCTCCCACTCTCTCTTTTTCCCTCTCCCCGCTTCCGTCCCTTTTCTTTTCCCGTTCTGATTAATGTTGTTTCTTTTCCTCTCCGGTAAGTGCCGGTTATCTCTTCTTTCCAGCCGGGCTTTATTGGTTCGCGATTGTATTCAGTTTTTGGGTGTTGCTGATTGCATGTATATATATATATCAGTATGCGTATGTATTCTCAATCAATTGTTATGGTTGCTGCCTCTCGGAATCTCCGAGAGGTTAGGTGGCCTGGTTCCTTGTTCATTGTCTGTTGTTATGTTTCGCTTTGCTGTGTTAGTGTTCCAGCCATACGTGTGTATATATGGTTTGGTTTTACTAATTGCCAGTAATTCGAAGACTGATGTGGTGATTTTTATTTAATTCGATGATTACCTTTATGATTTCTCGAATTTTAACTCTTAATTTTGAATTATTTCGACGAATTTTAATCGGTAGAATTTAGCGTTGGAAACCCGAAGCAACGGGTACCCACGAATTTTACCGACGGTGGACGGTGATGAATTTATTCTGAGTCCTAATTTTTATTAAATAAATAAAATGAGTCGTGTGATTAGTTCCGTATGGGAATGGTTGTGGAAATGTGAAAATTGGATTGTGATTTGTGTTATTGACGTCGATGATGTTTCGACGGGTAGTCCGATAAACAAAGGGGACGCTGTCCGATTTCCGGAAAATTGAATTATGTAAATACGGGAACGTATCCAATGATTATCGGAACTTCGAGTGACTATATGTATATATGTATGTTTTATATACAAAACTTGGTTGTACAATGTAATGAAATATTTTTCGAAATCGATAACCCTGATTTCGTAAAATAAAGAGTATATATATATATAAATTTTCGGAAAACGAACACCGAACCGATCTTCGAGATTGTAAACCCTGTTTGTTACGTGTGTTATTATAATATTCATAATTACGAGTGGGGTTTGAATATCGTTGGGTAAGAATTAGTATCGAGGATATGTCAAGCATACCTAGAGTTCTAACATAGGGTAAAGCCTGAGCGACAGAGTCGACTTAGAATTAATCAGTAATAATTGTAAAGCCCAGTAAGGCAAGTACTTTTGAACTTTTCTTCAAGATCTATCGCAAATATTTTCGAACTGTTTCCTAACATGTTGCTATTATTTAAAATAACTTCTGATTAATATTGCAAGTGTTTCAAACTATTTAACCTTGAACCCTGATTTTTCTTGATCTTGATCCATAAGCCTTATTCTTTGTAAACTATCCTTTGTTGATTTTCAGATACCTAACCACCCAAATATGATACTGCTCCCCAAATATTTAACAACCAAACACCAAACACTGGAAGAAAATTATTTGAAAACACAGAAACTTTTATACCCCAACCATTCCTTATAACATCAAAGAACTATACCTTAAAAAATCATCACTGATCTAATACCCGATGCTTTTACAAACTGAAAACTGTTTCTTATACATACCTTGATATCCCCTTATGATACTCATGAACTGCATTATGCTTTTGTACAAGTGCTTTATCAATGTTGATTATGATCTTGCTTATTGAATTATATTGTTTATTACACTGAATTGTTTTAGGATTGGATAGTTTTCTAAATATGGACCAGATTCGTGGTCAGACCAGATTCGTGGTCAATTATAGGCCAATGTGTGCCTTGGATCCAGTAATTAGAGCAGTGCTGTCTGCTTTGCTCGGGGTTAGTGCGTGACTGATCAGCAGCCTAACCTTGGTTTTTAAAATCTAAAATGAATATCCAATTCTAATGATTAGTTAAAAAGAAACTTGATTCCTCTGAATCATTTCATTTGATTATTATTTAACCTCAGTTATCCCTATTAAGACTTGATGAGCTAGTTAGCACACCCTTGCGATTCTTTTATATATTTTACAGTTGAAAAGAATATGGATGATAGTGAAGTTCCTCAGTCCAAAGTGCGGGCTAAGGTTCCAGTTGAGTTGGACCGAGCTAACAGAAACTTCTTGCGGTAGAGAGATAGTCAGATTGTAAGAATGATTTTATTATCAGTTGCAAGTTAAATTAGTTGGGATTTGGTACATTGTAGTAAATATTAATATTGTGGCTTTTTTCATTCTTTAACCTGTTGCGATTCGTAGTTATGTGAAACAGGGTCATTGCAAATAATATTTTTATACAGGTTTATATATTGTGTATGTGTTGTGGACCACAAACTTCTGACCCGAGTTTGGAGGGCGCCGCATTGACATTTATCACTCTATATCTCATACGGAGTATTTTGAACCGCTTTAGTCGGAACTTTGTTAAGTGCATATGCAGCCGTTTCTAGAGCATAACCCTAGAAACTGAATGGAAGATCTGCTTGACTCATCATCGATCGCACTATGTCCAACAAGGTACGATTTCTCCTCTAAGAATCTCTATTCCATTGAGGTGTTCCAGAAAGAGTAAATTATGATACACTATCACACTCTTTCAAGAAACTCTTGAAATTGAGGTATAAGTATTCTCCTCCACGATCTGATCGTAAAACTTTTATACTTTTCCCTTGTTTTCTTTTCTACATCGGCCTTATATTCTTTGAACATTTCAAAAGAATCAGATTTATTCTTCATAAGAATCACATATCCATATCTACTGAAATCATCAGTAAATGTTATGAAGTAGTATAAGCCCCTTGCCATCATATCTACTGAAATCATCAGTAAATGTTAACAACAATGCTAGAGGTAATGTTTGATTTGAGTCAACTTAGAACATATAAATTGTTAACTAATTGTGCAACATTATAAGTCTTATCATTGAAATAGAATAAACAACTATTATTTATTTAATTAAAATAAAAACCTTTCTTGTCCTAACAAGAAATTGACTTAATGTATCCGCTAAAGGCAGGCACGTAATAATAATTTATCAAGTTCTCAATCTCGCCTTATGGGCAATATTAGGCATCGAGTTCCTTCAACTAGAGCAACAACTTTTGCTCCAATTCTAACCCTATACCTGAAGCTTGACCATTACTAGTCTTCTTCTTTAGATCTTCCAAATAAGCTCGATAATTTAACTTCCATTTATCCAGTTATTTTCACAGAAATGACAATCATCTCCTTTAGTTACACCACTATTAGGCTTCAAAAGCCCTTTGGGATTGGACTTTGTTTTGACATCGAATAAGATCAAATCTTCACCTTGCCAGTCCACTTTCATTTCCCATTTGCATTCCATATGTACATCATCAATATGGACGTAATTCTTGCCTTTACCGTGTTATTTTCAGTAGTTCTAAACATGCTTAACAACTCAGTGGGTGTTCTATCTATCTCATTCCTTTTGTTCTTAACAAACTAAGAATATAAGTTGTTCAAAGATTGTTTGATCAAATCAAGCTGAGTCTCTATACTATTCTTGAAACCCAAAATATCAAGGTACATATACCTATCATCTTTAGAACATGTGGTTCAACCGGATATCATTCTCCCATTAATGCAAAAGTATGGTGCCCTATTATTGTCAAATCTTTCTAACGAGCCTATCCTTCAAATATCCTTTGAAGATGCTCAATCATATCATAAGCATCATTATGCTCTTGTTGCTTCTAAAGCTTAGCACTCATAATTACAAGCATGAGACATGAAACATTAGTTGCATAATCAATTTGCTTGTCGTAGGCATTTTGTTCAGCACATGTTTCATTCTCAGCTATATGAAATAAGGGAGAGGTTTGAGTGACATCCTTGAACCTGGGGACAATCCTCAAGTTCTCGTGTCAATTGTGGAAATTATTTAATGTCAGCTTGTCCTTCTCAAGGACTATTACATAGAGAAGTTATTTGTGTTATTTGTCATTTGATATCTACAATATTAAAATGCATAAAATGACTTAGTCTACAGATGATCATTAAATTATGTTTAAGTGATTATTCATATATATATACACAATATATATCTCCCACTATTTTTATCAAATCAATAGCCCTAACTATGAATTCGGAAAGAACGTCTTCTATATCCTTTCTAGTGAGCCAAGATCCATATTTCACCATGCGTTAGGTCAACTTTGGCTTTTCTCCTAAAACATGATTATTTAGGTAGACACCGTTTGTCAATTATATCAACAATATAACTCTTGGATAGCTTGGTGGCACAACATTTGTTCATATTTATCTAATAAATCTCGCCAAACTCTATGGCTCTAGGTTCACAATCCTATTGTTGTAACTTAGTTAAGTCACACCCAATAGTAAAAAAGTATCAATATACTTCAACACATCTCCCACGATAGATAGGAGTACTTCGCTTTGGCGAACCCACTCCTGGTCGATCTAAGGGGTTAATCCATTGGACTCATTGGAAGGCATCTGATCAACTTAATATTAACTTTAGGGTTTTGTTAATTTTAAAATGATCATGATCCCATCATAAAGAGATTCCCAATTTTTTCCTTGAATAAAATACTTCAAATCAATATTCTTCAATGGTTTAATTTCCAGGTAGTGAGAGAGTCACAACGGTCTCGCTTAAAACCCACAACCTTACAAGTTCAAAGAACTCGCTTTTGACAAAATCGCCCCATGTCAGAAATAAAGAAAATTTGTATTTTATTCCGTGTTTCATAAACACGAGAATCTCATAATCGTTTGTTCATTTTAAAATCTTGAGTCGTTACAGATTTTATCTTGTTTAGAAAGTATGGCATGGGTGTCATATCTAATACATACATCTTCAATCTAATTAAGCATGCATCTTTATAAAGTACTCTACACATACATTCATCATATGCTCATATATATGTAAAGTGCAATAAATAAACGTGGTTGGTTATGGCTTTATCCTATGTGATCTTCATCAAGATAATGACAAAGATCTAGGTCAATCTAAGGTGAAAAACAAATACAGGCTAACTATTACATGTCTTATTTCTTGTATTGCTTCCTTGGAAGGCCTCCATGTGAGATTACCCTTCCTTGATCTTCAAATCTTCATGTCTTCATGTACATTACACAAAATGAAAAATAAAAACTAATCTAATGTACTTATAATAAAAACTCGAGTTACATTCGAGATTTAATAATTACAAGATCAAACGACATGCAAGCCGTATTTAAAAAAACCAAAACCATTATCCTAAGGTCATAAGCCATAACCATCCACCATGCTCAATTAACACATAAGAACATGTTAAAACACATAATATGATCTTAACATATCATACCCTTCATGATCTAATCATAAAAACCAAATATAGCAAAAATCAGAAAATTCGAAATTAAATCTGATAACATTAAATCGCAGATTACAGGGTCTGAACGACATCAAACGCCTTACAGATCAGTCGATGATAGCTTCAACTATCTTTTTTGTTCAGACGCTCGATTCCGAATGAAATAGCATATTCATTCTCCATAATCGGACACCAGACACATATTTCAGCAAATCCGCTGCATCCGATTCAAAATCGTATCAAATACGATTCTTATAATAAGAACAAACACAAAACATGTATATATCAGTATATATACAGATTATATAATCATCATATGACTATACAACTCTCATGAATATCATATATTCAAAGCATATATATACATACGCATATATACTTATAACAACATGTAAAACATACAAAATCGCATACATAACAATCATGGAATATTGTATATATGTTATCATCATAAAATCAGTAAACACATAAACGAATTAAATACTTTTCGTAAGTAGCTCTGATGTCAGTGAAGGGTTTCGAGCACATAAACGCAACGGAAACAACAATTAAAAAATGTAAAAACATAATTTTCGAAACCCGCCGCAGGATCCATGCGAAAAACATATATTTAATTCATAGATCAGATTGTTTACCTTAAGAAGCTTTACCAATTGGTTGACTAATGGAGATCCAAAGCTTGTTCAATCACCACGCATCCCGCTCTCGCGATGTACGCTCTATCGGTATCCACACGAATGCTTGAACTCAAGGATTGGATGTGTACTTGCACAAACTCGTTTCTTCTTGCTCTCTCTATCTTCTCCCTTGGTGGCTAGGGTTTTAGTAAAAGTCTTTTTTTTTGCACACTCAAAATCAGCCACATAAGAGATATTATATAGAGAGTAGAAAAACAAATTATAACTCTTAACTAATTAGGAGTTATTATTAATTCGAAATTCCTATTTGTATTATAATTAAGTCTCACTTAATTATTTAACAAATAAATTTCATAATTAATATTAGTAAATTTGAATATCATTATTTATCTAATTAATTAAGTCAAACTTAACTAATATTATAAATAATTCAAATTACTTTAATTTAATATAAATCCAATTTAAATTAAATAATCCTTCAAGCATTCTTTGTGTGAGACCCTATAGGTTATTATTACATTAGCAACGAATTTTAAATCTAATTTAAAATCTTAAACAATGAGCGGCATCTAGTAATACATCATTGCTACCCAAGTAATAATAATTGAATCGGTGATCGATTAAACCTTTCATGAATAATGTACAATGTAATATAATCCCTTTAACCAAATATTATAGATTAAACTAGATGCATGTAATGTGTCATCCTCATCATAGTTTAATCCAAGTTTCCTTGATCAATGAGTAGACTATCATATCAAATCAACATTTGAGTGTGGCCACGCATTTCATAGTCTAGCTCACACAAGAGGCCAATAATATCACTCCTAAAATAGGAGGGTTAAATCCCATATAGATCATTCATATTTCTCATACGATTCATAATATACCCAATGTCCACTTTTATCATTACCTGGTCAAGGATAACTTTTAATAGAATCAATGTATATTAATTCTCATATAGAAATATAATTACTTCAGGTCTAAGGACCATTACATCATTATCACTATGAGAATTACTTATGACACAACAGATGTAGAATCTCACATTGGGTCTGTCCAGCACCATGTACATATACATCGGCCTGTGTTTTTGACTTTAGTATCACTATACCTATGATCAATGAGATGTGATCATCAGTCAACAAACACACAAGTCTTAGTGCATTATTATTGTCCCTTAATAATAATAATACTCGACTAGGGACCTTTAAGAATATTGATACTATTCTCATAATCTCATTTCTAAGTCACGTACTTAGAGATATAGAATTGCATATCATATTTCAAGGACATTTATTAATCTAACATTTATATCACAGTAAATTAAGAATTAATAAATTATAAATAGAATAATCGATAGAACATAAACATTAATAATCCTAATGTCTTAAACTAAAACATCATAGTGTTGTCTCTAGGGCACAAACACTAACAATCTCCCACTTGCACTAGAGCCAATCACCCATGTATCTAATACTCATGGAACTAGTATGACCATCGTACTTCTGGTGCGACAAAGCCTTAGTCAGTGGGTCTGCAACACTATCATTACTATGCACTTTACATTTATATCTCCTTAATCATTAATCTCATTAATAAGGCGATATTGCCTAAGGACATGCCTAAGCAGTCTTCATGGCTGTTTCAAAAAAATATCAATATATTCGGCTTCCATAGAATCATCAATGTTCTTGCTGTGAACTATTCAAGCTAACATCAATTATATTTAGACAAAACATAAAACATACATAAATTCATAATCATCCTTGTCTGTCCAAAAATTAGGTTCAGAAACTAGTATCAGTGTAACCCTTTACAATCAGTTCCCTATCTTCTCCATACACCAAAAATAAATCTTTAGTCCTCTTTAAGTACTTAAGAATATTCTTGAAAACTATCAAGTGACCCTCACCTGGATTAGACTGGTATCTGATCGTCATGCTCAAAGCATACAAAACATCGGGATAAATACATATCATTGTCCACATTATAGATCCAATTGCTGACGCATCTGGAACTTTCTCAAACAGCCCTTATCATCTAATGATTTAGGGGGCAATTATCTTTTGAGATCGCTATCCCATGAGACATCGAAACATATCATTTCTTTGTCTCTTGCATCATAAAATGATGTAATACTTTATCAATGTATGTACTTGGACTAGGTCGATTAATCTTTTCAATCTATCTCTATAGATCTTGATCCCTAATATATAGGTAGCATCGCTTAAGTCTTTCACCGAGAAACTATTTCTCAACCAAGTCTTAACAGCCTGTAGAGAAGGTATGTCATTCCTTATCTATTATATGTCATCTACATATAATACTTGGAATGTCATATGGCTCCCACTAACCTTCTTGCAAACACATGGTTCATCTTCATTTTAAATAAAGCCAAACTCTGTGACCATTTCATCAAAATGAATATTCATTCTCCTTGAGGCTTGCTTCAATATATAAATAGATAGAAGCAACTTACAAACTATCTTAGCAAACTTTGGATCGACAAAACCCTCATGTTGTATCATATATACATCCTCTTCAAGGCTCCCATATAAGAAAGCAGTTTTGACATCCATTTGCCAAATCTCATAGTCAAAGTAAGCAACTATTGCTAACAAAATCCTGATAGACTTGACCATAATAACCGGTGAAAAAGTCTCATCATAGTCTATACTATGAATTAGTCTGAATCTTTTGCCACTAGTCGCGTCTTATAGGTCTGTACTTTACCATCCATGTCAGTTTTCTTCTTGAAAACCTACTTGCACCCTATAGGTTTTACCCCTTCGAGTGGATCAACTAAAGTTAATACTTTATTTTGATACATGGATTCCATCTTGGATTTCATGACCTCTAGCCATCTCTTGGAGTCTGAACTGTTCATATCATCTTGGTAGGTGAGAGGCTTATCATTATCCATAAGCATCACATCACCATCTTGAGTCAAAAGAAATTCATAATTTCTCCCGGGCTAATGGTGAATCCTACTAGATCTACGAATAACATGTGTTTCTTGGAAAGGATTACTTTCAATATTTTGATGTACATCCTGATCTTATTGAAACTCTGGTTCAATGTTATCATGTGGTTCTCGATCTTCATCGAGATGTATTATCCTCCCACTGATTTTCTTAGAAAGTAGTTCTCCCCTAAGAAATACATGGCCCGAGCAACAAACACTTTGTTCCCGGAAGGATTATAAAAACTATACATAGTCTCACCTGGGAATCCCATAAAATAGCATCTATCTAATTTTGGTCCAAGCTTGTCTGAGGCTAAACGTTTTACAAACGCTTCACGTCCCCAAATTTTCATAAATGACATGCTTTGACATTTATCACTCTATATCTCATACGGAGTATTTTGAATCGCTTTAGTCGGAACTTGGTTCAGTGTATATGCAGCCGTTTCTAGAGCATAACACTAGAAACTGAATGAAAGATCCGCTTGACTCATCATCGATCGCATTATGTCCAACAAGGTACGATTTCTCCTCTAAGAATCTCTATTCCATTGAGGTGTTCCAGAAAGAGTAAATTATGATACACTATCACACTCCTTCAAGAAACTCTTGAAATTGAGGTTTAAGTATTCTCCTACACGATCTGATCGTAAAACTTTTATACTTTTCCATTGTTTTCTTTTCTATTCCGGCCTTATATTCTTTGAACATTTCAAAAGAATCAGATTTGTTCTTCATAAGAACCACATATCCATATCTACTGAATCATCAGTAAATGTTATGAAGTAGTATAAGCCCCTTTCCATCATACGCATTCGACCACATACATCATTATGTATAAGTCATAATCGTTCGGTGGCCCTTTCACCTGATCAGGTAAAAGAAGCTTTAGTCATTTTGCTAATGAGACAAAGTTTGCATCTTCCGTATGATTCAAAATCAAACGTATCCAAGTATTCATATATATGTAACTCAGAAATGCGTTTCTCATTAATATGGCTTAACGACAATGCTAGAGGTAATGTTTGATTTGAGTCAACTTAGAACATATAAATTGTTAACTAATTGTGCAACATTATAAGTCTTATCATTGAATTAGAATAAACAACTATTGTTTATTTAATTAAAATGAAAACCTTTCTTGTCCTGACAAGAAATTGACTTAATGTATCCGCTAAAGGCTGGCACGTAATAACAATTTATCAAGTTCGCAATCTCACCTTATGGGCAACTTTAGGTATCGAGTTCCTTCAACTAGAGCAACAACTTTTGCTCCAATTCTAACCCTATACCTGAAGCTTGACCATTGACAATTTAACTTCCATTCATCCAGTTATTTTCACAGAAATGACAATCATCTCCTTTAGTTGCACCACTATTAGGCTTCAAAAGCCCTTTGGGATTGGACTTTGTTTTGACACCGAATAAGATCAAATCTTCACCTTGCGAGTCCACTTTCCTTTCCCATTTGCATTCCATGTGTACATCATCAATATGGACGTAATTCATGCCTTTACCGTGTTATTTTCAGCAGTTCTAAACATGCTTAACAACTCAGTGGGTGTCCTTTCTATCTCATTCCTTTTGTTCTTAACAAACTAAGAATAGAAGTTGTTCAAAGATTGTTTGATCAAATCAAGCTGAGTCTCTAGACTATTCTTGAAATCCAAAATATCAAGGTACATATACCTATCATCAAAGAACATGTGGTTCAACCGGATATCATTCTCCCATTAATGCAAAAGTATGGTGCCTTATTATTGTCAAATCTTTCTAACGAGCCTATCCTATAAACATTCTTTGAAGGTGCTCAATCATATCATAAGCATCATTATGCTCTTGTTGCTTCTAAAGCTTAGCACTCATAATTACAAGCATGAGACATGAAACATCAGTTGCATAATTAATTTGCTTCTCGTAGGCATTTTGTTCAGCACATGTTTCATTCTCAGCTAGAAGAAATAAGGGAAAGGTTTGAGTGATATCCTTGAACCTGGGGACAATCCTCAAGTTCTCGTGTCAATTGAGGAAATTATTTAGTGTCAGCTTGTCCTTCTCAAGGACTATTACAGAGAGAAGTTATTTGTTTTATTTGTCATTTGATATCTACAATATTAAAATGCATAAAATGACTTAGTCTATAGATGATCATTAAATTATGTTCAAGTGATTATTCATATATATATACACAATATATATCTCCCACTATTTTTATCAAATCAATAGCCCTAACTATAACTCGGAAAGAACGTCTTCCATTTCCTTTCTAGTGAGCCAAGATCCATATTTCACCATGCGTTAGGTCAGCTTTGGCTTTTCTCCTAAAACATGATAATTTAAGTAGACAACATTTGACAATTATATCAACAATATAACTCTTGGATAGCTTGGTGGCACAATATTTGTTCATATTTATCTAATAAATCTCACCAAACTCTATGCCTTTAAGTTCACAATCTTGTGGTAACTTAGTTAAGTCAAACCCAATAGTCAAAAAGTATCAATATACTTCAACACATCTCCCACGATAGATATGAGTACTTCGCTTTGGCGAACCCACTCCTGGTCGATCTAGGGGTTAACGTATTGGACTCATTGGAAGGCATATGATCAACTTAATATTAACTTTAGGGTTTTGTTAATTTTAAAATGATCATGATCCCATCATAAAGAGATTCCCAATTTTTCCTTGAATAAAATACTTCAAATCAATATTCTTCAATGGTTTGATTTCCAGGTAGTGAGAGAGTCACAACGGTCTCGCTTAAAATCCACAACCTTACAAGTTCAAAGAACTCGCTTTTGACAAAATCGCCCCATGTCAGAAATAAAGAAAGTTTGTATTTTATTCCGTGTTTCATAAAGACGAGAATCTCATAATCGTTTGTTCATTTTAAAATCTTGAGTCATTACAGATTTTATCTTGTTTAGAAAGCATGGCATGGGTGTCATATCTAATACATACATCCTCAATCTAATTAAGCATGCATCTTTATAAACTACTTTACACATACATTCATCATATGCTCATATATATGTAAAGTGCAATAAATAAACATGGTTGGTTATGGCTTTATCCTATATGATCTTCATCAAGCTAATGACAAAGATCTAGGTCAATCTAAGGTGAAAAATAAATACAGGCTAACTATTACATGTCTTATTTCTTGTATTGCTTCCAAGAAATAAAAATACAGGCTAACTATGGCCTCTATGTGAGATTACCCTTCCTTGATCTTCAAATCTTCATGTCTTCATGTACATTACACGAATGAAAAATAAAAACTAATTGTTGTGAATTTGTTGTGTACTTGATGAATACCTAAACAAAACATCTAAGTAGATTTTACTTAGTGAAATTATGTAGCACTCGACGGATAAGAATTATAGTCCCGACGGATGACTCATTCTAGTCCCGACGGATGATTAACTAATTATCCATCGAGTGAGTGGCTTATGTAATAATAAGATTGTAGCACAGTGATGTATGCACCTTTGTATAGAATCTGTAGTAGCATATAAGTCATGTTGACTTTAACTAGATATGCAGAATAGATTGATTAATTGTACATAAGCAATTTCTTGTAATTCTGTATAAGTGAAATGAAGTCAAGTGCCAAAATAGCTACCGACGGATGATTAACAAAGCCTTCGACGGATGATCAAATGACTATCAACGGATGTTTAACATAGCAGTCGACGGATGATCAATCAAGTCATCGACGAATGATCTGAAAGTCGACGGATGATCATATCAAGAATTCAAACATCAGTTGAACAATGAAAGCTGACACACAGCCGTCGAGTTGGATACAAACACATTGTGGAAGCCCATTAATTGGGTAATAGAGGAAGAAAAGCAGCAAAGATTAAGACTGTTAGATTTTATATTTGTTCAGTCTGTTTGACTTTGTAATCTTGGTAATATATAAAGCAAGAGAGTAGCAAATAGAGAAATAACTAATATAGCTGAGAAACACAAAAACAGAGAAATCTTTGTAAGCATAATCTTTAGCATTTCCTGTATTCTCAGCAGTTCCATTTGTAAGCAGCTGTGAGTATTTCTGCACACAGAGTCCTCTCGATATATTATATATATCTCTGGTGGAATTGTTTAAATCCACCAGAAAGTTTTTAAAGACTCTTGTTTTTAATTACTTATGTTTTGATTCATTCAAGTTTACATTCCGCATTGTGCTAATCAAAACAAATATATCTATAATCGAGTCGAACATTTTTATTTCAAGAAAAAAGGTTCAAGAATTCCATTCAACCCCCCTTCTGTAATTCTTTCTATATTGTAAAGGGTTTGAAGATCAAAATAATTCAGCAAGATGAACAAGAAAGATGTTGGAGTCAAGATTCCTTTTCTTGATAAAGATAATTACCATCATTGGAAGGTAAAGATGCATCTTCATATGCTTTCTCAAGATGAGGCCTATGTGGACTGCATAGAAAGAGGCCCTCATGTTCCAATGAGAGCTGCAACAGGAAATGAGCCATCTGTTCCAAAGCCAAGGCATGAATGGTCTGATCCTGACATTGAACAAGTCAGGAAAGATAAAAAGGCCATGAACATTATGTTCAATGGTGTGGACGCAGACATGTTTGATAACATCATCAACTGCAAGACTGCCAAGGAAGTTTGGGACACAATACAGATAATCTGTGATGGTACTGAGCAAGTAAGAGAAAATAAAATGCAGCTCCTGATTCAGCAATATGAGCATTTTCACAATGAAGAAAGTGAATCACTCACTGCCATTTTTAGTAGATTCCAAAAACTACTAAATGCTTTTAAGTTGCATGGAAGAGTCTATCAGACTAAAGACTCCAATCTGAAATTTCTCAGATCTCTTCCAAAGGAATGAAAACCAATGACAGACTCATTGAGAAACTCACAAGATTATAAGGAGTTTACTCTGGAGAGACTGTATGGCATTCTGAAGACCTATGAGCTTGAGATAGAGCAGGATGAAAGAATGGAGAGAGGAAAGAAGAAAGGAGGATCCATTGCACTAGTTGCTGATCTGGAAAAGGAGAAGGAAGTGAAGATGGAAGCTGTGGAATCAACTTCAAAGGTCTGTGAAAGCAAGGGTAAGGGGCTAGCTGCAGAAAATGAAGATTCATTGAGCCAAGATGACATGGAGGACTTTGATGAGCACCTAGCATTCCTTTTAAGAAGATTTTCCAAGCTCAAGTTTAAGAAGAACTTTGAAGCTGTCAAGCCAAATAGAAACATGGTGGATAAATCAAAATTCAAGTGTTTCAAATGTGGCTTGGCAGGGCATTTTGCAAATGAGTGTAGAAAGTCAGATTCCAGTAAGAAAAGATTTGAGTCTGTAGATTACAAGCAAAAATACTTTGATCTACTCAAAGAAAAGGAAAGGGCTTTTATTACACAAGAGAATGACTGGGCAGCTGATGGCTTGGATGAAGATGAAGATGTCAGCTATGTCAATCTAGCCCTAATGGCCAATTCTGATAAAACAGAGACAAGTTCCTCAAGCAATCAAGTAATCACTACAAACCTTGCACATTTATCTAAAGCTGAGTGTAATGATGCCATAAATGGCATGTCTACAGAATTGTATCATTTGCGTGTTACACTTAAGTCCCTCACTAAAGAAAATGCTAAAATCAAAGAAAACAACTTGTTTTTGAGTGAGAGAAATAATATGCTTGAGTCTCAGTTTGTTGAGTTTGAGAAACTAAAAATTGAGTGTAGGATTGCCAAGGAGGAATTAACTGAGTCCTTGAAAAAGGAAGAAATTTTAAAGAAGTAGCTCGATCATGAACAAGAGGTGATTAAAGCATGGAAAACATCCAGAGATGTTCATGCTCAAATCACCAAATTTCAAGGAATTGAGTCCTTTTGTGATGAAGCCTGGAAAAAGAATAAGGAGAAACTAGAACCTATTTTGGTAGATGGGTTGCTGACAGATGTAGACTCGACGGATGATGAGGACTATCCGTCAGATAACAAAAAATGTTATCCGTCGAATGATAAAAATCCTCATCTGTCGGCTGTAAGCAAACCCATTAGCAAAGCCAAATTAACCAAGCTAAATGATAAGTATGAATCTGTTTCCAAGAACTTTGTTTCAGGAGAATCAAGTCAAGCTAAGAAAGGGAAAAAAGCTAATGTTGGTCACATGACTGTCAAATAGGTAAGTGACAGACTTGAGAAAATAGAGGTAAAAACAGAGACTAAAAAGAACAACAATAGGAATGGTAAAGTAGGGATTAACAAACACAATAACTACACACCTGATAAATATGCTCCTAGAAAGCTCTGTGTCAAGTGTGGTAGTGTAAATCATTTGTCTGTTAATTGCAAATCTGCCATGTCTACTCCCATGTCTGTTCAACCTCAATTTCCTAACATGAATGCCATGCCTCCCATGCCTGTTAATGCTATGCCTACACAGAATATGAATGCACAGTTTGCTAATATGCCATTTGCACCTAATCCATATTATGCTGCATACAATATGCCTCAAATGCCATTTAGCATGCCTTACTGGAATAACATGTTTGCACCAAGCATGCCATTTCCTGTTAGCCATAACATGCATGATAATTCTGTTGCATCTAGTGGTTTCAAAGGCCCAACCCAAATGACTAAGGAAGAATTTTAAATTCCTAAGTCAAATGAGTTAAAACCTAAGAAACAGAAGAAGAAAGCTAACAAGGCAGGACCCAAGGAAACTTGGGTACCAAAATCAACTTGATTTGATTTTGATGTTTTCAGGGAAACAGAAAGAATCTTTAGTACTTGGATAGTGGCTGTTCAAGACACATGACTGGTGATTCTATCCTGCTCACTAAGTTTAAGGAGAGAGCTGGCCCAAGTATCACTTTTGGAGATGACAGCAAAGGTTATACTGTGGGATATGGCTTGATTTCAAAGGACAATGTCATCATTGAAGAGGTTGCCTTAGTGGATGGTCTCAAACACAATCTGTTGAGTATCAGCCAGCTTTGTGATAAAGGCAACTCAGTAACCTTCAACAAAGAAGCCTGTGTTGTGACCAATAATCAAAACAACAAAGTGGTTCTCACTAGTGTGAGAAGAGGAAATATGTATCTAGCTGACTTCAACTCAACTAAAGCAGAATCTGTAACTTGTCTTCTCAGCAAAGCAAGTCAAGATAAAAGTTGGCTATGGCACAAGAAGCTATCCCATTTAAACTTCAAGACTATGAATGAGCTGGTAAGGAAAGAGCTAGTTAGAGGCATTCCTCTAGTGGAGTTTACAAAGGATGGATTGTGTGATGCCTGCCAAAAAGGGAAGTAGATTAAAGCATCATTCAGGAAGAAACTTGATTCAACAATTGAAGAGCCTCTGCAACCGCTTCACATGGATTTGTTTGGACCAGTCAATGTATTGTCAATTTCAAAGAAAAGATTTTGCCTGGTAATTGTAGATGATTTCTCAAAGTTCTCTTGGACATATTTCCTAAAGTCTAAAGATGAGGCTAGTGAAATCATCATCAATCACATAAGGCAAGTTAACAATCATCCTGATTTCAAAGTTAGAAGAATCAGGAGTAACAATGGAACTGAATTCAAGAACTATGTCATGAAAAGCATTTTTTGAGGAAAATGAGATCTTGCATGAGTTTTCAGCAGCAAGGACTCCACAACAGAATGGAGTAGTGGAAAGAAAGAATAGATCTCTTATTGAAGCTGCAAGGACAATGCTTGAAGAATCAAAATTACCAACTTATTTCTGGGCTGAAGCTGTAAACACTGCATGCTACACTCAGAATATCTCTCTGATTAATCAAGCAAGATGCATGACTCCTTATCAATTGTTCAAGAACAAGAAGCCAACTCTAAATTTTCTTCATGTCTTTGGCTGTAAATGCTATATTCTGAGAAATCAAACTGATCAAAATGGAAAGTTTGATGCTAAAGCAGATGAAGGAATTTTTGTTGGATATGTTGTTGGTAAAGCATATAGAGTCTACAATCTAAGAACCAACATTGTTGTGGAATCTATACATGTTGTGTTTGATGATAAAAAGATTGAAGGACTAAAAGATGGAGATTACCATGAAAGCCTCAAATTCGACAATGTCGAGATGGTTAGTGATGAAAGTGATGATGAGAGTGATCAAAAAATAGTGTATAAGGATAATGCAGACAAGTCTACCACAAATGAAGCACAAAACTCAACATCCGTCGAGTTACATAATGCTTCATCCGTCGGAAGGTAATCTGTGTTATCCATCGGAAGACAACCTGCCTCATCCGTCGGTACTCAAAATCCACCATCCGTTGGGTTATCAAAAGGAGTAGGAAGCCAAGGCAGATCACCCATAGAAAGTACCCCTTTCTCAAATTAAAGATCCGCAAACTCAGGGGGAGTCTCTAGTAATCAAAACTCAATCACACATCAAGACAACATTGAGGTCTCTTCATCTAGAGCTAGTCTACCTCAGCCAAGGAAATGGACAAAAGATCACCCCTTTGAACTGATTATTGGTGATGTTTCTTCTAGAGTTCAAACCAGGAGAGCAACTCAAGAAGAATGTCTATACATCAGCTTTCTTTCAAAGGAAGAACCAAAGAAGGTAGAAGAAGCCTTGTTAGATCCTGATTGGATTTTAGCTATGTAGGAGGAGCTAAACCAATTTGAAAGGAATAAAGTATGGAAGCTGGTACCCAAGTCTAAAGGAAAGAATCCAATAGACACCAAATGGGTATTCAGAAACAAAATGGATGAAAATGGCATAGTAGTAAGGAACAAAGCCAGATTGGTTGCCAAAGGCTATTGCCAGCAAGAAGGAATAGATTTTGATGAAACTTTTGCTCCTGTTGCAAGACTTGAAGCCATCAGAATCTTCTTAACCTATGCAGCCCATGCCAATTTCAAGGTCTATTAAATGGATGTCAAAAGTGCCTTTCTGAATGGAGATTTGGAGGAAGAAGTGTATGTTAGTCAACCTCCTGGCTTTGAAGATCCAAATTCTCCAGAGTATGTCTATTATCTACTGAAAGCACTTTATGGACTAAGCAAGCACCTAGAGCCTGGTATGACACTTTATCAAAGTTCCTTTTGGAAAATCACTTCACAAGAGGTACTGTAGATAAAACTTTATTTTTCAGAAATGTTAATGGCTCTAGCATACTTGTTCAAATTTATGTAGATGATATTATCTTTGGCTCTACAGATGAGAAACTTTGTAAAAAGTTTGCCAAACTGATGCAAAGTAAGTATGAAATGAGTATGATGGGAGAACTAACTTACTTTCTTAGTTTACAAGTTAAGCAAGTTAGTGATGGAATATTCATTAATCAAACTAAATATATTTTTGATCTTTTAAAGAAGTTTGATCTAATGGATTGCACATCTGCAAAAACTCCCATGGCCACTGCAACTAAGCTTGAAGTAAACACTACTGAAAAGTCTGTGGATATTTCAAGCTATAGAGGCATGGTTGGCTCACTTCTATACTTAACATTATCCATCGAGTGAGTAGCTTATGTAATAATAAGATTGTAGCACAGTGATGTATGCACCTTTGTATAGAATCTGTAGTAGCATATAAGTCATGTTGACTTTAACTAGATATGCAGAATAGGTTGACTAATTATACATAAGCAATGTCTTGTAATTCTGTATAAGTGAAATGAAGTCAAGTGCCAAAATAACTACCGACGGATGATTAACAAAGCCTTCGACGGATGATCAAATGACTATCAACGGATGTTTAACACTAGTAGTCGACGGATGATCAATCAAGTCATCGACGAATGATCTAAAAGTCGACGGATGATCATATCAAGAATTCAAACATCAGTTGAACAGTGAAAGCTGACACACAGTCATCGAGTTAGATACAAACACATTGTGGAAGCCCATTAACTGGGTAATAGAGGACGAAAAGCAGCAAAGATTAAGACTGTTAGATTTTATATTTGTTCAGTCTGTTTGACTTTGTAATCTTGGTAATATAGAAACCAAGAGAGTAGCAAATAGAAAAATAACTGATATAGCTGAGAAACATAAAAACAGAGAAATCTTTGTAAGCATAATCTTTAGCATTTCCTGTATTCTCAGTAGTTCCATTTGTAAGAAGCTGTGAGCATTTCTGCACACAAAGTCCTCTCGATATATTATATATATCTCTGGTGGAATTGTTTAAATCCACCAGAAAGTTTTCAAAGACTCTTGTTTTTAATTACTTATGTTTTGATTCATTCAAGTTTACATTCCGCATTGTGCTAATCAAAACAAATATATCTATAATCGAGTTGAACATTTTTATTTCAAGAAAAAAGGTTCAAGAATTCCATTGAACCCCCTTCTGTAATTCTTGCTATATTGTTAAGGGATTAACATTAATCTAATGTACTTATAATAAGAACTCGAGTTACATTCGAGATTTAATAATTACAAGATCAAACGACATGCAAGCCGTATTTAAAAAAACCAAAACCATTATCCTAAGGTCATAAGCCATAACCATCCATCATGCTCAATTAACACATAAGAACATATTAAAACACATAATATGATCTTAACATATCATACCTAATCATAAAAACTAAATATAGCAAAAATCAGAAAATTTGAAATTAAATCTGATAACCTTAAAACGCAGATTACAGGGTCTAAACGACGTCAAACATCTTACAGATCAGTCGATGATAGCTTTACCTATCAGTTTTGTTCAGACGCTCGATTCCATATGAAATAGCATATTCATTCGCCAAAATCAGACACCAGACACAGATTTCAGCAAATCCGCTGCATCCGATTCAGAATCGTATCAAATATGATTCTTATAATAAGAACAAACACAAAACATGTATATATCAGTATATATACAGATTATATAATCATCATATGATTATACAACTCTCATGAATATCATATATTCAAAGCATATATATACATAAGCATATATACTCATAACAACATGTAAAGCATACAAAATCGCATACATAACAGTCATGGAATATTGTATACATGTTATCATCATAAAATCAGTAAACACATAAATGAATTAAATACTTTTCGCAAGTAGCTCTGATGCTAGT
The DNA here is from genome assembly GCF_009905375.1 of Apium graveolens. Taxonomy (NCBI): domain Eukaryota; kingdom Viridiplantae; phylum Streptophyta; class Magnoliopsida; order Apiales; family Apiaceae; genus Apium; species Apium graveolens. Next base: position 141,253,344 of record NC_133652.1, on the reverse strand, counting down.
GAAGGGTTTCGAGCACATAAACGCAACGGAAACAATAATTAAAAAACGTAAAAACATAATTTTCGAAACCCGCCGCAGGATCCATGCGAAAAACATATATTTAATTCGTAGATCAGATTGTTTACCTTAAGAAGCTTTACCAATTGATTGACTAATGGAGATCCAAAGCTTGTTCAATCACCACGCAACACGCTCTCGCGATGTACGCTCTATCGGTATCCACACGAATGGTTGAACTCAATGATTGGATGTGTACTAGCTCAAACTCGTTTCTTCTTACTCTCTCTATCTTCTCCTTTGGTGGCCAGGGTTTTAGTAAAAGTCTTTTTTTTTCACACTCAAAATCAGCCACATAAGAGATATTATATAGAGAGTAGAAAAACAAATTATAACTCTTAACTAATTAGGATTTATTATTAATTCGAAATTTATATTTGTATTATAATTAAGTCTCACTTAATTATTTAACAAAAAAATTTCATAATTAATATTAGTAAATTTGAATATCATTATTTATCTAATTAATTAAGTCAAACTTAACTAATATTATAAATAATTCAAATTACTTTAATTTAATTTAAATCCAATTGAAATTAAATAATCCTTCAAGCATTCTTTGTGTGAGACCCTATAGGTTATTATTACATTGGCAACGAATTTTAAATCTAATTTAAAATCGTAAACAATGAGCGGCATCTAGTAATATATCATTGCTATCCAAGTAATAATAATTGAATCGGTGATCGATTAAACCTTTCGTGAATAATGTACAATGTAATATAATCCCTTTAACCAAATATTATAGATTAAACTAGAGGCATGTAATGTGTCATCCTCATCATAGTTTAATCCAAGTTTCCTTGATCAATGAGTAGACTATCATATCAAATCAACATTTGAGCGTGACCACGCATTTCATAGTCTAGCTTACACAAGAGGCCAATAATATCACTCCTAAAATAGGAGGGTTAAATCCCATCTAGATCATTTATATTTCTCATACGATTCATAATATACCCAATGTCCACTTTTATCATTACCCGGTCAAGGATAACTTTTAATGGAATCAATGTATATTAATTCTCGTATAGAAATATAATGACTTTAGGTCTAAGGACCATTACATCATTATCACTGTGAGAATTACTTATGACACAACATACATGTAGAATCTCACATTGGGTCTATCCAGCACCATGTACATATACATCTGCCTGTGTTTTTGACTTTAGTATCACTATACCTATGATCAATGAGATGTGATCATCAGTCAACAAACATACAAGTCTTAATGCATTATTATTGTCCCTTAATAATAATACTCGGGTAGGGACCTTTAGGAATATTGATACTATTCTCATAATCTCATTTCTAAGTCACGTACTTAGAGATATAGAATTGCATATCATATTCCAAGGACATTTATTAATCTAACATTTATATCGCAGTAAATTAAGAATTAATAAATTATAATTAGAATAATCGATAGAACATAAACATTAATAATCCTAATGTCTTAAAATAAAACATCATAGTGTTGTCTCTAGGGCACAAACACTAACAGCCCGGCCTACAGAGAGTAGAAATAATCAAGTCCATATTAAAATCCTCAGGGGCCATTTCATTCCAATTCTCCTCCCGTGGTTTCCTTTGTCGCTGTCCAATTACCCGACGAATCGCCTCGGGCTGATAATCAACAGTAAGCCCACGAACAACGGAAACCCATTCTTGTCGGCCTTGGCATTTGCATAGAACTCGCGAACAATACTCATCGGAATTGCCTCAGGTGACTCATAAAATATAATCCATCCCTTCTCGGCAACCCTCGGTAACAAATCACCATCCCTCCCTGATGGCATGAATCCCCTCTCCCTCATAATAGGCTTAGTCAGAAGCTTGGCGTACTCTTCTTCAGCAGCCCCATCCAAAAATCGGGGCCTCGCAGCAGTGTTCCACGAAGAATCAGCAGTTGGAATGGTGTCGTTGCTCCCTACATTTCGTGATCTCTTTGGGGCCATGGAATATTAGAATAAGGGTTAGAGAGTTGTGTTTGGTTTGTAGGAGAGATTTTGTAGAGTTTAAAGTGTGTGGGATGTATATGTAGAGGTTGTATGTATATATAGGGCAAATTTAGGTTAGAATTTAATTAGGAGTGATGATTGTGGTTAATTATGGAGAAGAAATCGTGGGTTAATGGGGATTGTGTTAGGGCGGAAAACACGCGCTAATAATACACGCAAGTATATGCGTTTGCAAGTAATATAGAATACTTTCTAGTTCGTTCCCATAGAGACTCAGACTAATTATGTTCAATTAACACTTACTCACTAATGTATGATTACTTCTCAACGTCAAGACAATAACACGTAGAATTGATTAACTAATTATTAACTAGAATTAACTACGAGAATTAAACACTTAATTGACACTTGAATTAACAATATTAAACACACATGAGATCATAACTTCATTACTACTTCCTTCAATAGTTATTGTTATTACCCTTAGCATATTACGGTGATGAAATTAATCGAACAACACGAAACTGATAAAAGCCAACTTTTGTTGTACTAATACCATTCTACCAAACATCCACAATTAAGATAGAAGTTGAATAGGCATCAATTATGTTGAGACCCTATATGTCTACAGAATTTGACAATATAACGATTTAAGCACAAGTTATTCCTTATGATTACACAGGGCAAGTAAAACGGTTAGAGCTACCCACTAATCATGTATACACATATATGAACCTATGCTAGCATGGCAAGTTCTAAACCTCAAGATCCACTGTCGCTTCTCAAGAGATTAACACCCTATCTTATATGTTCGCGACGTACATAAGATGAATAAGCACAACCAATACTAGATATCATACAATCATCACACACTAAGGTATTAAACAACTAACTAAAGAATTCCATAGCAAATCTGTTACGACCCCATGATCACGATTAGCCCATGATTGAACTCATCGTCACCATGGGTTCATATGAAAACATGATAATAACACGAGAATAATTAATAAAACTACTTATATTAAACCAGAGTACATCACAAGAGAAAATAGGTTCAAAGCAAAGAAAACTAGCATCCACTGATACAACAAATAAAAGCATCACAAGAAAACTATGCTTCCTCTTCTTCGTTGCGATGTGCTAAAACGGTCTTCTTCCTTATCTTCTTGCTCCTCGATTGATACCACGATTCAACACACGTGAAACGTCTCTGAAAACTACTTATATAAAAGCCCCACAAATCCCAGCTATCTCAGAAGTCAGAAGTCCAGCAGAACAAGAACTCTAAAAATCAGAATTTTAATTCGCGCCCCTGAGCGGCCGCCCAGCAATCCTCAGCAGGTGCCCAGCTTCCTGAGCGGACGCTCAGCCAGGCTGAGCGGGCGCCCAGGACCTTTCTGGAAAATTTGCTATTTTGCTCTCGTTCTCTGCTGCGTTCTGCTCCTAACTTCCCACTTGCAATGCCAAGCACATACTAAGGCTTATTCTTGATGAAATCTCTCCACAAATGCAAGTAATACCAACATTTTTATGATTTTTTTGGGTTTTAGGAAAAGTACTAAATTCTAAGGTTTCCTATGGTCTCATATCTTGGGTTTCCTCCCAAGAAGCGCTTCTTTTACGTCATTAGCTTGACATAGAGTAATGCGATCAAGTTGACAATAAAACGGCACTAACCACTTCACGGTTTGCCGTATCCCCACAATAGTGCTTCAATCTCTGACCATTTACTTTAAATGCTTGGCCCGGATCATTCTCAAAAATCTCCACCGCTCCATGTGAAAACACAGTTTTGACAATAAATGGTCCATACCACCTCGATTTCAACTTTCTAGGAAAAAGTCGGAGACAAGAGTTGAATAGAAGAACTTGTTGCCCCGACACAAATGACTTAGGCGATAGCTTCCTGTCATGCCACCATTTTACCTTTTCCTTGTACATTTTGTTGTTTTCGTACGCTTGAAGTTGAAATTCATCAAGTTCATTTAACTGAAGCATTTGCTTCTTCCTAATTGCATCTAGATCAAGGTTTAACTTTTTTAATGCCCAATAAGCCTTATGCTCAAGCTCCGCAGGTAAATGACATCCCTTACTATAGACAAGTTGAAACGAGGACATCCCAAGTGGAGTCTTGTATGCTATTCTATAAGCCCAAACAGCTTCATCGAGCTTCAAAGACCAATCTTTCCTTGACGGACAAACGACTTTCTCTAGAATGCGCTTGATCTCTCTATTAGACACTTCAGCTTGACCATTAGTCTGCGGATGATAGGCTGTAGCGATGCGATGATTCATATTGTAGCGTTGCATCATAGAAGTGAACTTACGATTGCAGAAATGTGACCCTTCATCACTTATGATAACTCGTGGCATTCCAAACCTTGTGAATATCTGCTTATGAAGAAAACTCAACACTACCTTTGCATCATTAGTCGGTAAAGCCTTGACTTCTACCCATTTCAAGACATGATCGACTACCAGCAAGATGTACTGATTATTACAGGACGAGATAAATGGTCCCATGAAATCGATTCCCCAAACATCAAAGACCTCAACTTCAAGCATCATATTTAAAGGCATCTCATCCTTTCTGGTAAGATTCCCAACTCTTTGGCAATGATCACACCTTAAAATGAACTGATGTGCATCCTTAAACAACTTAGGCCAGAAAAATCCTGCTTGAAGAATACGAGTTATTGTCTTTTCACCACCATAATGTCCACCATAAATTATGGAATGACAGTCTCGTAATATCCCCTCCGTCTCACGGAATGGGATACATCTCCTGATGATCTGGTCAGATCCTTGTCTAAACAAATATAGTTCATCCCACATGTACCCCTTCACCTCATGCAGAAACTTCTTCTTTTGAGGCGCATTCATATTAGGAGGCATTATATTGCTAACAAGATAGTTCACAATGTCTACGAACCATGGTTCTTCCTCTTGAATTGTGAACAACTGCTCATCCAGAAAAGATTCGTTGATCAATGTCTTATCATGTGAAGTAAAATCGAGATTCTCCAATCTAGAGAGATGGTCAGCTACTTAATTTTTAGTACCTTTTCAATCCTTGATCTCCAACTCGAATTCCTATAGCAAGAGAACCCAACGAATAAGTCTAGGCTTCGAATCCTTCTGTGAGACCAGATAGCGGATGGCAGCATGAATAGTGAACACTGTCACCTTTGTCCCAAGTAAATAAGATCGAAATTTTTCGAAACCAAAATCTATAACCAAGAGCTCATTTTCAGTAGCGGTATAGTTCATTTAGACTCTATTTAGCATCTTACTAGCATAGTAGACCACGTGAAAGATATTAGACTTTTGCTGCCCAAGAACTGCTCCCACTGTATAATCACTTGCATCACACATCATCTCAAAAGGTTCTCTCCAATCAGGTGCCGTAATAACTTGTGCAGTGATCAAACTCTTCTTGAGAGTCTCGAATGCTGCCAAGCATTCATCATCAAATTTGAAAGGCACATCTTTCTCGAGCAAGTTGCCCAATGGCTTAGATATCTTAGAGAAGTCCTTGATGGAACGCCGATAAAAACCCGCATGACCAAGAAAGCTACAAATTCCTTTCACAGAAATAGGTGGCGTAAGATTTTCAATGACTCCCACCTTGGCTTTATCCACCTCAAGACCTTTACTAGAGAACTTGTGCCCAAGAATGATGCCTTGCTTCACCATTAAGTGATATTTTTCCCAATTGAGCACTAGATTGGTTTCCACACTCCTTTTGAGCACCGAACGGAGATTATTCAAGCATTCATCGTACGAATGTTCAAAGACGGAGAAGTCGTCCATGAACACTTTGACATTATTCCCAATCATATCAGAGAATATATCCATCATGCATCTCTGAAAAGTGGCAGGTACACCACATAAGCCAAAAGAAACTCTGCGAAAAGTAAATGTGCCGAATGGACAAGTGAAAGTAGTCTTCTCTTGATCTTCTGGTGTAATGCAAATCTGATTGTAGCCCGAATAGCCATCCAGAAGATAATAATACTCATGACCATCCAACCTGTCAAGCGTCTGATCAATAAATGGAAGAGGGAAGTGATCCTTCCTTGTGGCTTTATTCAACTTTCTGTAGTCCAAGCATACCCTCCATCCTGTGACTGTTCGAGTGGGGATGAGCTCGTTTTTCTCATTTGCTACCACAGTAATACCTCCTTTCTTAGGTACACATTGCACGGGGCTCACCCAAGAATTGTCAGAAATAGGATATATGATTCCTGCATCCATCCACTTTAGAATTTCTTTCTTCGCCACTTCTTTCATGATAGGATTAAGCCTTCGCTGTTGCTCAACCGTTGGCTTGCTACCTTCATCTAGCAGAATTTTATGCATACAGTACAAAGGGGTGATCCCTTTTATATCTGCTATAGTCCATCAGATGACCGATTCGAATTCTCTCAAAATCCTCAAGAGCTTGTCCTCATCACTACCTGAAAGGTCAGATGCAATAATAACAGGCAAAGTAGATGCATCACCTAAAAAAGCATACCTCAAGTGTTCAGGCAGTGGTTTAAGCTCCAAAGTAGGTGCTTCCTCAATAGATGGTTTGAGCTTTCCCTCAGCATTCTTGAGATCAGTATTACCAAGAGATTCAAATGGCATGTCTAGCTTTCATTTCCAAGGAGAAGCATTTAGATATTGTAACTGCTCATTGCCTTCCTCATTATCACTATCAAATTCCCCCAATAAGGCTTTTTCTAAGGCATCAGACCAATCAAATCCACCTTGAAGCACTCCTCATCTTCCGTAGGGAATTTCATCGCATTGAACACATTGAATGTCACATCTTGATCATGCACCCTCATAGTGAGTTCACCTTTTTGCACATCTATCAAGGTACGGCCTGTAGCCAAGAAAGGTCTTCCCCAGATTATGGGAATCTTCTTATCTTCCTCAAAATCCAGAATGACAAAATCTGCAGGAAAGATGAGCTTGTCCACCTTTACTAGCACATCCTCCATGATGCCTCGTGGGTATGTAATCGAACGATCAGCCAATTATAAAGACATGTAGGTGGGCTTTGGATCAAGCAAATTCAGCTTTTTGAAGATAGACAACGGCAGCAGATTGATGCTTGCTCCCAAATCGTAAAGGCACTTATCGAATGACAACTTGTCAATGGTGCAATGAATGGTGAAGCTACCTGGATCCTTTAGCTTTGGAAGTAACTTTTGTTGTAGCACGACACTGCACTCTTCCGTCAGAGCAATGGTATCAAGATCATCCAGTTTCGCCTTCCTCAAAAGAATACCTTTCATGAATTTCGAATAACTAGGCATTTGCTCCAGAGCCTCAGCGAAAGGTATGTTGATGTGAAGTTTCTTGAACACCTCCAGAAACTTACCAAATTGCTTGTCCAACTTTTGTTTTAGCAATCGCTTACGAAAAGGTGGTGGAGGATAGAGCTGTTTCTCCCCTGTATTACCCTTAGGCAGAGTGTGTTCAACAATAATCTTCCTTAGTTCCCCCTCTTTTTCCTTTTGCTTTTCTTCTTCATCTACAACTTCAACTTCTCCATCTTTTGCTTTTTCAGCATCAGCAACTTTTCCAGACGTTAAGGTGACAGCTTTGATTTGCTCTTTGGCTTCCTTCCTGCCTGGCACTTCAGTATCACTGGGAAGCATGCTAGGTTGACGATTGAGCAAGGCATTGTCTATTTGTCCAATTTTATTTTCCAAGGTATTGATGGAAACAACCTGACTTTTGCACAACAACTTTAACTCCCCAAAATCAGCACTAGAAGGTTGAGCAGCACCTCCTTGTTGAGGATATGATTGCCTTTGAGCATATTGCTGAGGTTGCTGAAATCCAGGTGGATTAAACTGTTTACTTGCAGCTTGCTGATATGGTTGCTGAACAACATTCTGATTATTGCTCCAGCTGAAATTGGGATGATTTCTGTTATTAGGATGATAAGTAGCGGGCACAGGCTGCTGCGATCTCTGAAAATTGTTCACATACTGAACAGATTCATTAACAAGAGAACATTGATCTGTAGCATGAGGGCCTGCACAAAGCTCACAGATAATAGCTATTTAATTTACTCCATATTTAGCGAAAGAATCGACCTTCATAGACAGCGCCTGTAGCTGCGCTACAATAGCTGTAGCTGCATCAACTTTCAAGAATACCTGCTACCTTACTAGGCATCATCCTTTGAGTTAGGTTTTGATACTCGTTTGAAGCCATAGTTTCAATAAGATTATAGGCCTCAGTATAGCTTTTGGCCCACAAAGCGCCTCCAGAAGCTGCATCGAGCATTGGCCTAGATTGGGCCCCCAAACCATTGTAGAAACCAGTGATCACCATCCAGTCAGGCATACCATGATGTGGACACTTTCTCAACATCTCCTTGTAGTGCTCCCAAGCTTTGAACATAGATTCTCCTTGTTGCTGTGCAAACTGAGTAAGAGCACTCCTCATAGCTGCAGTCTTGGCCATTGGATAGAACTTCACCAGAAACTTTTGCGCAAGATCTTCCCAAGTAGTGATGGACCCAGCTGGTAAATAATATAATTAGTCCTTAGCTTTGTCCCTCAGAGAGAATGGGAAAAGCCTCAGCTTGATAGCCTCATCAGTAACACCATTATATTTGAAAGTACTACAGATCTCGACAAAATTCCTGATATGCATGTTGGGATCTTCAGTCGCAGCACCTCCGAAAGAAACAGAATTCCGCACCATCTGAATAGTGCCCGGCTTGATTTCAAAAGTATTGGCTTGAATAGCCGGATGAATGATGCTTGACTGAATGTCATCAATTTTAGGCCGAGAAAAGTCCATAAGAGCTGGATCAGCTTGAACTATACGATCACCCATTGTTACAGGTTCTTTCTTTTCACTCTCTTTATCCGAATCTTCAAAAACTATCTTCTCCGGAAAGTCACGAGCTGTATCTGTCTCCTCAGCCGTACCTAAATTTCTCTTGCGGGTGCGAGAATATGTTTGCATAAACGCTCGCTAGAGTACTTGAAATACAACCGGAAGCAGTAAGTAACAAGTCTAAATCAATGAATCCTAATGACCACTGATGGCAAGTACATAAACTAAACAAATTAACACCGAGTCCCCGGCAGCGGCGCCAAAAACTTCTAAGGCACAGAGCATGTGCTAAATAAATCATGCAAGTATACGCGTTTGCAAGTAATATAGAATGATTTCTAGTTCGTTCCCTCATAGACTCTGATTAATTCTATTTAATTAACACTTACTCACCAATGTATGATTATTCTTCAATGTCAAGACAATAGCAATTAAAGTTGATTAAATAATATTAACTATGAGAATTAAACACTTGAATTAACAATATTAAATACACATGAGATCATAACTTCATTACTACTTCATTTAATAGTTATTGTTATTACCCTTAACATGTAATGGTGATGATATTAATCGAACAACACGAAACTGATAAACGCCAACTTTTATTGTACGAATACCATTCTACCAAGCATCCATAATTAAGATAGAAGTTGAATAAGCATCAATTATGTTGAGACCCTATATGTCTACAAAATTTGACAACATAACGATTTAAGCGCAAGTTATTGATTATGATTACACAGGGTAAGTAAAACGGTTAGAGTTACCCACTAATCATGCATACAATACATGAACCTATGCTAGCATGGCAAGTTCTAAATCTCAAGATTCACTGTCGCTTCACAAGAGATTAACAGGCTATCTTACATGTTCGTGACGCACATAAGACCAATAAGCACAACTTATGCTAGATATCATACAATCACTACATACAAAGTATTAAACAATTAACTAAAGAAATCCATAGTAAATCCACTATGATTCCATAATCAAAATTAGCCCATAATAAAACTCATCGTCACTATGGGTTCATATGAAAACATGATAATAACACAATGATATAAACTAATAAAAATACTTAATAAATAATGAAGTACGTCACAAGAGTATTAAGTTTCAAAGAATAAAGAAAACTAGCATCCACTGTTACAACGAATTAAAAGAATCACAAGATAAACGTATGCTTCCTCTTCTTCGTTGTTGCGTGCTAAAAAGGTCTTCTTTATCTTCTTGCCTTCGCTCATTGTTACTTGTTATCGAAAACATCTTCCAAGATTGTTTATATAATAGCCCAAAAGAACCAGCGCTAACAGAAGCCCAATAGAACTCGAATTCTAAAAATTAGATTCTGAAATTACACACCAGGCGGCTGCCTCCTCCTTCCAGGCGGGCCCTGCTACCAGGCGGTCTTTTGCTCTCATCAGGCGGGCGCCTGCAACCCTTCTGGAAAAATTATTATTTTGTTTCTGTTTTTGCTGAATTCTTCGCACATCAACCCGGGACTAATTCCAAGCACTTCCTTAAGCTTATTTTGATAAAATCCACCTATCTAAGCAAGTTATACCCTGAAATGCAAAAACACTCAAAAACGCGTTAAATACACAAAATACTCGAGTTCAATACACCAATTCAATCCGTTATGAAATGCTCTAAGTGGTATAAAATGCCACTTATCAGCGTACTCGGTCTACATAGAATAACTACATAACAACATATTTATAAATACATTTATTTCTAAAAAAATAACAATTTACATAATACAAATAAATAAATTGTTACCATAAAAAGACCATTGATCCCCTGAAGAAAACATAATTTTTTTTGTTCCAAATATCAGTTGCTTTGACGAGGTAGGAAATTAGGTACTCTGCCCAATTAAACTTGCACAAATCATCAAATTTCTATCCAACTTAAGAAGTTGTTTGTCGATGTATGCATGTGTTGGTGTTCCAAACATGACATTTGACAAAACTATAACAAATATCAGTTTAAAATTCTCAGTCAGCCCTTGACAATTCATTAGATCAACCACCATTCCAGTAGTAATTTTTTCCCTTTTGTCAGCAGGAAATTGTTCTAACCACTGTTCCGTTCTCTTTTGGTACTTGTCTCCAGATGCCAGCATGATAGAGTGTCCTCCATATGGGATTTCCAAAACATCAAAAACATCTTCCTCAGTGATTTGTATGTTTGAATCTTTCAGCCTCAAAGAAATCCTCGCTTCTTATTTGGAAATGCAAATTAAGCGTAAGAGTGAAGAAGTTGATGGTGTTACTCATTTTAAAATCAGGGATGTGAGGGTAAAAGACAAACTTTTTAAGGTTAATCTCTTTTACTATTCTGTTTCTTTTCATCTTTTATTAGTGATTTTTTTATGTTTAAATGATTGGATGCCTTTGTTTTAGTAATTTTTTAATTATATAATTAGTGATTATAATGTTTTCATTATATTTTATGCAGGTTTATGTTAGTATGAACCATGTTGTGTGTTCTTGCAAGAAATTTATGATGTGTGGTATTGTTTGCAGATATGCATTTTGTGGTTTGAAACAAATTTGGGTTACCAAATTTCCAAGAAGCCTTGTTCTTAATCGTTGGATGCAAACTGCTGATAGTGGAACTTCATCGAATTTAGATGTGGTAACCAGTGATTATTTTAAGATGGAACAAGTATCTTTAAAACTGACCACAATTTGGTTTGATTTTCGCGAAACAGTTGACAAGGCTGGGGTAGAAATGGATAAACTTGAGCATGTACACAACACTATAAAGAAGTTAAATACAGAGTTGGATGCTTATGATGGATCTATTGTCAGTTTCATGAAAAAGGATCATATTGATGCAATGGTCGGTCAGCAACCTGAAGGAGAAGTGAACATTCTTCCACCTAATGTTTGTAAGAACAAAGGAAACTACTTTAAGACGCTGATGAGTGATAGGGAAAAAACAATTAACAAATCGAAGAAAAGAAGTCGGAAGTGTGCACTATGTCGCACAACAACTCATGATGCAAGAAGATGTATAAAAAGGAAGAAAGCAGTGTTGAATAAAATTGATTGTGAACTTCTGTATAGGAAATTTAAAATTTTGATATATAGTTTGTTGAACTTTTAATGGGACGAGTTTAAATTTTGATATATAGATCGTGTACTTGGATATGTTTGTGACTTTCATTATGATATGATATGTTTTATATTGTTATAAAATTTTTAGTATTTGAATAATGGAAAAAGGCAAACATTTTAATATCAATCTATTCTACAAGGTTGTTACTTTTCACTTTTTATAAGTGATTAATTGTAATTTTTTAGTGATTGGGTCTGTTTTGTTTAGTGATTTTTGGTTAAATAATTAGTGATTATAGTGTGTTTCACTATATTTTGTGCAGGTTTCTGTTAGAAAACATACTTTATGTTTTGCAAGAGATTTGTGACTGCTACTTAGACAATTTAAATTTTTTACTTATATAAATTTTTTAATTTTTGCGGGACAAGCTTATATTTTTTATTGTTATAAAATATGTTTGAGTCTTTTATTATAAATGACTTTATATTAATATAAAATTTATGTCTTATACAGATAAATGTTATACCATGACTTTATATTAATATTTAATCAAAACATTATCCAACAACTATTTTCCAAAAAAAACATTATTCACACAGAGAATAATTGTAACAAACATAACATATAAATTTTAAATTGTAACAATGTATTTACGGAAACATTCATAATATTTGAAATTTGAATCATATCGTCAATCTTCAGTTTCCGAAACTGGAAGTACTAAAACATTAACAATGCTTCTACTTAAACGTTAATATCACATAGAGATTCCAACTATTTAAATTTATATTTTCCAAAGATAGAAATAATAGAACGAGTCTTTAACAGATTTGTTCTTTGTAGCTTCATCAAATGTACTTGTCATATTTTTTGCAAAATTCACATTTTTTGTTTTTGTAGACTGCTCTGCTATGTCTTCTTGATTATTGGTCATTCTTTGCTCCTGAGACTATTGAGAGGATTCAATCACAAAGTTCATTAGCTTATTTGAGGCACCTTTGATAAAAAGTTCCTTTCCTTCCTTGATGATTTCCTATCTTGCAGAATTGAGTTGTGATGATAGTATAACACTGTTATACTTGATTCGAAGCCTGTTGAGCTGATTTTTTTGCCCATTCTACAATTAAAAAAATTATAAGACTACAGTGATTAGTTGTTAAAAATTTTGTGATTATTTGTGTTTTTAGTGAATATTTTGGAAGTTTTTGTATACATGTTCTTCTTTCAACCCTGTTTGCCAATTCTTTGCGTCTCCTTTACAAGTCTATCTCCATGTGCCTGATTAAGAATATGCCACAACCAATTGAATTATTTAATGTCTGCCATGATATTTTCAAATAATTTGGCTTCAAGCTTTTTATCTGATTTGTTGCCATATGACATGTCCCTTTGCTTTCATGTACTTGACAAAGTGTGAATGCTGAAATAAATTGAAAAACAATTAGTTATACGAATTTACTGAATAAATTGAAAAAACTAAGTGTTGATATTTTTTTACCAGAGTTTTTGGTTTTTGTCCATAGCATATTTTTGGATCATCATTTCTTCTTATATTGTCAATTATTTCCCATGCTGGATTCTTGATATTGTAGCAAATCAAATAGAAATGCTAATAAGCAATCATTGGGGAAAACACCTACAATAAATTTGGTATCAGATTTGTAAACTTGGCTATAATATCGTAGCAAATTTAATAGAAATGCTCATACAGTAATTTTGAATTTTACCATGTCGATACTATCAAGCCTTGTCCTCTTGAATTTTTCAAACATTCTATCCATATTCTCAGCAAATATCGGATATGTCGCAGTAACGCTCTTGTCAGTATCCAAACTTGGATGCTGTTAAATATGTATTTTTTGAAATTAGAACTGGACATTGATAAATAATTTATAATATTTATGAATATTAATGGATAGATTGATTACCACACAATCAATAGTACAGAATATATGATGTGGAGATTCCTCTGCCTTGTACTTTTCATTATCATTCAGAATAATTACGTATGTGTCGATTATTGCACTTGCTAAGTTATTGTTGATTTTCAGAGTTTGCATATCTTCCCTTATGCAAAAGAAATCATTTGTGCTAAACATCATCTCCCTGCCAATAGTTAATTGGTTATTGTATGGCTTTAATTATATACTGCAGTGTATAATTGAATACAACAAATATGGAGTACTTACATTAACTCTTTTTTATAGTATAAATCTCCATAATCCAACCTCATGACTTGTAAAATTTGATTCAATGTTTACCATTCTCTCAACATATGGTGATTTGCCAAATCTACCCAACTTTTGGAGACGTGTGCTTCTCTCTCTGATTGTTGGCTTAGGAGTAATGTAATCAGTACTCTCTTCTCCATATATATCTTCATCAATTCCAAGAGAAAAAGATGGAATTCCATCATCGTCTTCCTCTGGACCAAAGTTGGAAAGATTTCCTTGTGTAGCTCTCACATATTCAATAAGATCAAAATCTTCCAATTCTTCATCAAATCCTTCATCTCCCAATTCAACATATGCTTCGTCTATTTTCTATTGCCTTTTCTGATTTGATTGCTTATTTTTCTTTACATAAATATCACCTTGGCTCTTTGGAATAAATACTTCATTGATCAAGTCTTTAATCATCAATAAGTTCTGATTTTTTGGATCTTTTTCTAATGTACACTTCAGATCCGTATCAAACAGAATCTTTAATCCAATTAAATCATTTGCTCTCTCTCGCAATTTTTCAATTTTATCATGTATAAGCAATATATTTTAGGAGACATTATATAAGATAGCATACAAGTTGTAATTAGTGATTAATAAGCAAAAACTGGTGATTAAACTTGTTAGATATATTTGAGATGTCATGTCTAATATGATTCATTTTAATTTTCAGATCTTAACAAACAGGATATATCAGGACTTACTGAAATCAGGACTTACTGGAAGTCAGAACTTAATATCAGAACTTAAGGTCATATCAGAACTTAAAGGCGGGAAGACTTTCATATAAGGAAGGAAGCTGATTTACAGTAGAAGATCGAGACTAAAATAAAAGAAGATATGCATGGAAAGAGTTAGAAGACTTGTAGAAGATATCTGATTGATATATTTTAGGAGACAGAATTATATTCCATATCAATTAGAAGTTATCTTGTAACTGTGTACTATATAAACACAGACATAGGGTTCACACAATATATGTTATCATTATCGAGAAGATTATATATTGTAACCTAGTAGCTCTTAGTGATATTTGTTCATCACTGAGAGAGAACAACAGTTCTTATTGTAACAGAGTTTATTCAATATACTTGATTTTTGTTACATACTTGTGTTAAATTGATTTGATTGTGAAAACACTGTATTCAACCCCCTTCTATAGTGTTGTGTGACCTAACAATTGGTATAAGAGCTTTTCTGTTAACACACATACAGTAAAGATCCAAACAATCATGTCTGAAGAAGCAAAAACTTCAACCAAAACTGAAGAAACTCAAAAGACTCAAACTCACAGTCGATATGAAACTATTAGGGTTCCCATACTAAGACCTTCTGAGTATCCCATATGGAAAGTGAAGATGGCTATGTTTCTAGAAGCTACAGATCCTGAAATACCTTGACAGAATTAATGAAGTACCACATAAGCCTACCAAGCTCTCTGTTGTAGTTGTTGATCAACCAGCAAAGACCATACCAAAGGAGAAAGGCATGAAGTTTTCCAGGAAAAGTGGAAGTTCTGATAAGAAAGGGTTCAGAAAGTCTGAAGGTAAAGGAAAGTCTGATAGAGGAGACAACTCAAATGTCAAATGCTACAATTATGGTGAAAGAGGTCATATATCTCCTGACTGCAAGAAAGGAAAAATTGACAAAGGCAATGTGACGACTGAGAATTTTGCGACGTAATTAAGTCAATAAAATATGATTTATGCGAAGTGATTATGATTATGTGATTAAGTGATGGTTTATTGTCATTAATGTATATTAGAATCTAGGAGCGTAAGTAAAAGCGTTCCAATTTAAAGAGTCAGTTTAGGAGTTAAGCTGTGTTGTCGGGTCGTCAAGTAGAACGGAACTCGTCCTAATAAGGATTTAAAGTATATAGAATGTAAAATATGTATGATTGTGTGAAATGAATGTTTAAATGAAGTATTGTGTCCTAGTGATGTGTCGGTCGATAATGATAATGAGAAGCGTAATTGAAATGCTAAGTGTCGGGCCGTCAGGCAGAACGTGACCCGGAACGCGTAAAAAGGAATAATATTAAAGAAGGACAATTTCTATGATCAGACATATGTTTTGATGTGCTCGTATATGTGTTTGCTTGTCCGTATGCATGATTACGTGATCTGTTGATATTTTATGGATTTAAGGGAATTATGTGATTTAAATAAAGGTTTATTAACCTTCGCACATTTTTATAAAATTATCTGAGTAAGATAACTGCATGAGATTTGTTCTTTTATCTTCGTAATAATCTTGTAGACTTTCTAAAAATGATGGACGGATTTATTTGGTGATCATTGCATTTTAAATTAATTTTTATGTGATAAAGTGTTATTATTAGCACAAATTTGTAAAAATCATATAAAATCAACCGTACGCTCAAAATCTTATTATGAGTAATGGTTGGAAAGCTAATTTCGAGATTCACGTTTTAAAATTATCATTCGTATCAAATTCATCTTTTCCGAGAGAGACATTTGCAAATCAAATTCGTTTTCTTTTAAGAATAGAAAGTGAATCAGAAATGAGATACCTAATTACCATACTACCCCTCCCTTGGTAGTATATAATCTGACCCACCTCATCTTTTCTTTCTTTTTACCCGAGCTTCTCTCTTCTCTTTCTTTTTCTCTCATTTCTTCATCCCTCTCGGGATTTCTCTCTCTCTCACTCTCGGTACACTCTCTCTCCAATCTCTCACTTGTTCTTCACTCTTTTTCGGTTATAGAACCATGATTGTGTGAGATTTTGTGATATCTACCTATATATATACATGCATGTCACTATCTTCAAGTTTTTGAGAAAAACCAAAGTTGGATTTGGTGGTTTTGAATTCGGTTTTCATGAAAACAGAAGGGTTTTGGTTCTTGAATGATTTAAAGTGAAGATGAGTACTTGTATGTGTGTAATCACTTGAGAAAATCAGTGGTTGAAGGTTGGAAACCCCCGAATGGGGGCACCACCGTGATGCCACCGCCACCAGTGATGAACTCCGGTGAACCGGTGGTGAGCAATAATGTTAAACACTGAGCTCTAGTATTTAATCAATTATTTTGTGTTTGCATGTGGTTTCTTTTGAAAGGCTGAATGGTTTTGTAGTTTACAAGTTGATGAGTTGATTCTTGTTGATTATGAATGTTAATCTAGCTTAATGTTAAGAGATTAGTGTGATTAAAGATGCAAAAGTTTGAAATTGTGTTTACATGTGAGGATTCTTAGAAAAGGCCGACTGGTTCTTGTTTTTCTGGAAAATCATGTTGATTTGTTGGTGCAAATGATCTATTGATGATTGTTTTATAAATTGTAGAGTAATTAGAATGAGTTATAGTCCAAACTGATGCATGCCTGTTGTGATTCTTGGAAATTTCGAATGTTTCTACTTGATTAAGTTGAATTAAGTGTTAAATTGAGTGATCATCCATGATTACGTTTGAATTATGAGTTTAAATGAGTTGTAAGAATGAAATTAAACTAGTTTGGGATGATATACTTGATGCATGTCAAATAAGGGCTTTGCATGTTTGATTCTTGATTGTGATAAGTGTTAAGGCCGAATAGGCCATAGGAAATAAAGGTCAAAACTTGATTTTTGGTTATTGAAAGAATGATTGAGTGTTTATATGTGAAAATCTTTGATTTTGCTTGTTGGATTGTTGTTTTGGTTCGAATTAAGGATAAAAGAAAAAAGGGAAATTGAGTTGATTGATTTTAAAAGCTATAAGTGATAGCTATGGTCGTAAGTAATTAACTATGAATGAAATTGTGTGTTCGTATGAGTTATAAATGTTTGATTTGGAGAATAGTCAAGATTTAGCTAGTATAAGTTGGTGATCAAGTATATATTTAGAGATATAAAGGCTATGAGAAAAGAATATGTTATGTGATATGTGCATGTGTGTATATAAGCTATACTCGTATAGTTCGAGTCAGAAGTATAATCGAGCTATCGTATTGAGTGAACGTTCCGGGAATGATAGTTGAGAAACTAATTGAGGTTTTGGTTTTGATTGAAGATTCGGAACGTGAGGGCATTCAGGCTAGGAAATGGAAAGGTATACTAGGTGGCAGTAGTTCAACCTTTGTGAAACAGGAAAACAAATTTAGGCAAGTAACTCTAATTACTTGTGTAAATGGTTATAGAGAGAATGTTGTTCATACCATGTAGAGTATTGAACTGCTAAAATAATGAACCCCTGATATCGATTTGAGATACCCTGTCTTTGTTCTTGTAAAACTGTTACTGATAAGCTTATTAATTCAACCCTTTGGTAACCTATCTTTTATGTTTAACTTATTTGTTATGCCATGAACTGTTATAAATTTTATAATTACCTTTACGAACCCCTTGTAATGATGCCATATTCTTTTATCACCATATCCCATATTGATCCTTGGAACAGTCTGATTCTTTTAACTTAAGTACCTTGTTATCATTGATTCAAAACCCCTAGAATTTTATCTTGTTATCCTTGATTCATTTCCTTAACTTTGAATTCTTGAAATTGAATCTAAGAATGAGTTTCGATTTAAAAGAGTCTGAATGATTTCATATTCTTGGTAATGATAAAATGAATTTAGAAAACCTACTTTTTCCAACTCAAGGTTTTCCAAACGAATTGCTGATGGATTGAATTTGACGTAAGAGGCTAGTGGGACTAGTCTAGTCATTGTAAGAGGCTAGCGGGGCTAGTCCAGTTTAAGGCTGAAATTATGCCGTATAGTACCTTAAAGACCGGATGGAGGTCGGTACGGGCTGATCACCCGTATTATAATGAAATGAAAAGATAAAGTGGTCCAATCAAGGGTTCTATATTGATTTTAAAAAGGAATTGAAACTTCCTACTCAGTAATTGATTCTTTGAAAAAAAATGAAAATGTTTTATATTGCTTTGAAAAGAGTTGATTGTGATATTGTGAAGCTTAAAGCTCGTGAACCCTGATTTTAATCTGTTGATCATATAATTGGTTCCATATAGTGAAATATTGTTGCTTTCCTTTCCGAAAGATCTGTTTTGATCCTTTAATGATTTGTGATGAATGTCGGCTTTCACCCTGCTTCGAGCCTTATTCCTTGAAAGCCCCACATTTTTCCTTCGTAACTCTTTCATAACCCGAAAGATGAAAATCTGCCACCTAGAAAAAATAAAGTAGAATGCCCTGAGATTGGTAAAGTATATTGTGGATTTTTTATCGTAGAACTACTTTATAGTTACTTGCTGAGTTGTATACTCATATGTTTTGCTTTAATCTAACCATGGCAGTTAAGCAAGAAGATGGCCAGACTTAGGCGCACTGCTCGTAAGAGCGTACCTGGTGGTCCCTACCGTGTTGAGGGCTTCCGGTTGCCAGAGCAGGTAGTGGTATTTTTGAGTGAGAAAGCGCTTAGCCAGAAGGTTGTAAAGATATAATGGGTTATCTGTCGGTTCCAAGACGGAATCGATTATGTTTATTTAATATTATTTTGGGGTTGTAAGTTATATTTTATGGTTGGTAATTGTAATCTTGTCTCATCATTTATCCTATTTGATCATGTTAGTAGTTAATCGGGGTTTATGCTTATTTAATTATTAGATTAAAGGTGTGTGAGTCCTTATTTCCTAACCCCGAGATTGAGGGCGTCACAAGTTGGTATCAGAGCTACAGGATCTAATCCCTGAGACAAGTTAGGATTAAAATGGGTATTTTGGGTATATTTATATCGCGAGAGAGTTCGACTCATGTAGAGTTGAGTTAGACTATTAGGTATAGTCTAAGAAAAGTGTGTATTAGTTAAAGTGGAAACTAGATTTAGGGTGTGAGTTAGCTAGAAGCTTTATCTAACCCTAACGTTGTTCTTGGTTGCTATTTTGTGTTTTCTCTCAGGATCCCAGTAGTGGTAGTGATTCAGATTCCGAGATTAGTTTGACCGGTACCCCAGTGGACCCCATTTCACCCTCTCCAGAAGAGCCTGTGTATGTTAGTTCAGACCCAGAGGAGGATCCCTCTGAGAGTAGTGAGATCCCTATACAGATTTCACCCTTGAGGCCAGATTCAGAGACCCCTGCCCCTGAGCCAGAGTCGGAGATGCCTAAGACTGTACCTGTCAGTGTTGGTGGCAAGTTAGCCCAGGACCGAGACTTTGTTTACTCCCGTATTCCTGAGTTGGGAGCTTTGGTGGATAGGTTAATTCAAGACTCTAGGCAGAGGACCTCAGTAGTGATGGAGGAGTGGAGTGCTAGGATTCAGTTGGTGGAGCAGGTTGCCCGGAGGATATTGGATGAGGGACCATCCACTAGTGATGCTGATGCTGAGGCCCGGAGGCTGCATAAGATCATTCGCTGGATGTTGGTTGTGTTGAGAGAGATTCTGGATGACTAGCTGTTAGGCGGGACTGTTGGTTGAGCCCGTCGTTGTTGTTTTTCAACGCCAGTAGGCTTTGGGATACTTGGTCAGATGCCGGGATCCCTTTTTCATTTATTTTGTTATATTTCGGAACATGGTAGCAGTAGTTGTTAGAAGTTAGGGGTAGATAGGGGGATATTTTCCAGTTTTTCCTCTGTTTAATCTTGCTATATTATTGTACCTTATTTCAGAACTTGTGGTAACCAAACTTTTCTTTATGTACCTTTTGTTTAAATAAATCCATTATCCTGTTTTCCATTGTGCACCCTAAATATCTCATTAACTGCTCTAAATACCATGTTTCCGTACAACCATGTTTAAAATTCATAATACCCTATTATGTGCCATGATAAAACAACACTGATATGAGAATTATGTAGTAATAGGATTGCATGAACAAAATTGGGTAAAGCTTAAAACCCGCAAAAAGATTTCATAATAAAATGTTGTTGTATATATGCCATGCTATTGTATTGCTAAATAATTGTTCGATCAGGTTTGTAAGAAATGGCCAACTCACCAGATCACCAAGAAGAAAAAATACCAACCCAAGACCCAGAAGTAAACCCAGAAACCACCATAATGAGCAGATTTGCTTAGCTTTTACAATAACCTATGGCCCCTAAAGTTTGAAACTTCAAACACTTTCAATTGATTCATCCCCCAGAATTCTTAGGTTTGCCAGACCCGATTAAAGCACAGTCGTGGTTAAGAGGAATGGAAAAAGCTTTTGAGTTAGCAGAAGTTAAGGACGACAAGAAAGCTCAGTATGCAAGTTATTACCTTAAAGATGAAGCGAGTTTCTGGTGGGAGTCTTCGAAAGCATTGTTGGTAGGAAAGGACTTATCATCGGAGAAGTTCACTGAGATGTTTCTAGAGAAGTATTTTCCGAGTTATATGCAAGATCAGTTGGAGATGAAATTTCTGGACCTTAGACAAGAAGATATGTCGGTAACGGAGTATGAAGTGAAATTTTCGGAGCTGTCTAGGTTCGTACCTGAGTATGTAAATACGGAGACAAAGAAGGCTAAGAGGTTCCAACAGGAACTTAAGCCATGGATTAGGAGTCAAGTAGCATTGTTGGAGATCAATAATTATGCTGCCTTGGTACAAAAGGCAATGATAGCAGAAGGTGAGCGTGAAGCTGCGAGGAGAGAAAATGAAGGAAGGAAAAGGAAATTTGAAAGCTCGGAGCAAGAGTAAGGAAGCTCAAAGTTTAGAGGAAAGTTTGGAAGGAATGGTGGAGGTCAGCACCAAAAGTTTCAGAAGTTTAAACCCGGTAATGGAGCTCAGAAGAACCGTTTCCAGAAAGTAGGACAACTGGGGAAGGATAACAGACCTCAGATTCAAGAGTACAAGAATTGTGGGAAGAGACACCGGGAAGGTGTAATAAGTTGGATGTGACCTGTTTCAAGTGCAACCAGAAAGGGCATTATTCTTCAGAGTGTCCAAATGGAGCAAGGAAGCCTGACTTGGCTTGTTTTAAGTGTGGAAAGGTGGGCCATATGGCCAGGAATTGCAAGGAGCCTGTTCAAAAGTCCAATGTTCTAAGGATTACTGGACCGTCGTCTCTCCCAGCACCATCAGCTCAACCCAGAGCTAGGACCTTTAATATGACAATGAAAGATGCGGTGCAAGATATGGACGTGGTGGCAGGTACGCTTGTTATTAACTCAGTAGAAGTAAAAGTATTGATGGATTCTGGAGCAACTAGATCTTTTATCTCTGAAAGTATTCTTGATAAGTTAAATTGTGTTGCGTACCCTCTGGAACTTAATTTGATTACAGAGGTAGCAAATCAAGAGAAAGTTATTATTAATAAGATTTTTCCCGATTGTGATGTGATTATAGGTCGACACTTTTCTGCTGACTTAATTCCCTTTAAGTTAGGAGAGTTTGAAGTTATACTAGGAATGGATTGGTTGTCAAACCATGAGGCACAAATAGAATGTAAAAGTAAGAAGGTGAAGTTAAGGACCAAGGATGGTGAGGAAGTGATATTCAAAGGAAAGAGGCAAGAGAAGAAATTCCTAACGGCGATCGAGACGAGGAGATTAATACGTCAAGGATGCGAAGTTTATTTGGCTCATGTTATGGATGTGGAGAAAGAATCCATGAGGATAGAGGATATCCCAATAGTAAGAGATTTTCCGGATGTATTTTCCTGATGAATTTCCTGGACTACATCCAGATAGAGAGATCGAGTTTACGATTGATTTGGTTCCTAGAACGGAACCAGTATCGAAAGCTCCCTATCGTATGGCGCCAGTCGAGATGAAGGAATTGGCCGCTCAGTTGCAAGAATTGTTGGATAAAGGAGTAATTCGGCCGAGTGTATCCCCGTGGGGCACACCGGTGTTATTTGTAAAGAAAAATGATGGAAGTATGAGGTTGTGTATTGATTATCGCAAATTGAATAAGTTGAAGATTAAGAATAAGTACCCTCTACCGCGAATCGATGACTTGTTTGATCAATTAAAAGGAGCTTCGTGTTTCTCCAAGATTGATTTAAGATTTGGGTATCATCAATTAAAGATTAAAGTAGAAGATATACCCAAGACAGTGTTTCGAACGAGATATGAACACTACGAGTTTTGGGTAATGGCATTTGGTTTGACGAATGCGCCAGCCGCATTTATGGATATTATGAACAGAGTGTTCAAGCAATATTTGGATAAGTTCGTTATTTTGTTTATTGACGATATACTGATTTACTCCAAGACGGAAGAAGATCATAAGGAGCATTTGAGGATTTCTTTGGAAACTCTGAGGAAAGAGAAGCTATACGCTAAGTTTTCGAAGTGTGAATTTTGGCTAAAAGAAGTGCAATTTCTTGGTCATGTAGTTAATAAAGAAGGAATCAAAGTGAACCCAGCCAAGATAGAAGTTGTAGTGAATTGGGAAAGGCCCAAGACTCCTACGGAAGTCAGAAGTTTTCTGGGATTAGCTGGATACTACAGAAGGTTTGTGCAAGATTTCTCTAATATTGTTGTCCCATTAACAAAGTTGACAAGGAAGAACGAGAAGTTTGTATGGACGGAAAAGTGTGAGGAAAGCTTTCAAGAGTTAAAGAAGAGGCTGGTAACCGCCCCAGTGTTGGTGTTACCAGATGAAAAAGGAGAATTTGTGATATTCAGTGATGCTTCGTATAAAGGACTTGGATGTGTATTAATGCAACACGGGAAGGTAATAGCATATGCGTCAAGGCAACTCAAGCCACACGAGCAAAAGTATCCAACGCATGATTTGGAATTGGAAGCAATTGTGTTTGCCCTTAAGATTTGAAGGCATTATTTATACGAGGAAAAGTGCGAGATTTATACAGATCATAAGAGTTTAAAGTATATCTTAACTCAAAAGGAATTGAATATGAGACAAAGAAGGTGGTTAGAATTGATCAAAGATTATGATTGTGCAATAAACTATCATCCTGGAAAGGCAAATGTGGTAGCAGATGCTCTAAGTCACAAGGAAAGGTTGAATATGTTAACGTCATCGGAAGAATTGATCAAGGATTTTGAAAAGATGGAAATAGAAGTGCAGACTCCAGAATTTGGAGGTAAAGCTATATATGCGATGTCATTTCAACCCGAAATTTTGGAAAAGATTCGATGATGTCAAGAGCAAGTGATGAATCGCGAAAAGGATAAGTTGACAAGAGAAGAAATTAAAGCTCAAAAGGATGTAAAAGGAATATACCATGTTAACTCACGTATTTGGATACCTAATGTTGTGGAACTAAAGCACGAGATTTTGTAAGAAGCGCATAACTCGAGATTTTCAATTCACCCTGAAAGTACGAAAATGTACCGGGATTTAAAAGAAAATTATTGGTGGCCAAGCATGAAAAAGGAAATTACGGAATGGATAAGTAAGTATTACGTGTCAAAGAGTCAAAGCAGAACATAAGAGGCCAAGCGGATTACTTCAGCCACTGGATATACCAGAATGGAAATGGGAACATATAGCGATGTATTTCGTGGTAAGATTACCTAAAACCAAGTCCAATCATGATGCGATTTGGGTGGTAATCGATCGGTTGACAAAGTCAGCACATTTCTTGCCGATAAATGAAAGATTTTCGTTGCAAAAGTTGGTCAAATTGTATTTGGATGAGATTGTGATGCGTCACGGAGTCCCTGTATCTATCGTGTCTGATAGATATCCAAGGTTTAACTCGAGATTTTGGAGACAATTCCATGATCATTTGGGAACTAAGCTGAAAATGAGTACGGATATCATCAGCAGATGGACGGACAAAGTGAAAGGACAATTCAGAAAATTGAAGATATGTTGCGAACCTGCACAATAGATTTCAAAGGAAATTGGGACGATCATTTACCGTTAATTGAGTTTTCCTACAACAACGGTTATCATGCGAGTATTGGCATGCCGCCTTATGAAGCGTTGTATGGAAGAAAATGTAGGTCCCCTACATATTGGGACGAGGTTGGCGAGCGCAAATTAATTGGCACAGAGCTGGTTCAACGAACAAAGAAAAAGGTAGAAATGATTCAAAAAAGATTAGTTGCAGCTCAAGATCGACAAACGAAGTACGCAAATCAAGAACGAAAAGATATGCAATTTGAACCTGGAGACAAAGTCTTGCTAAAGATATCTCCTTGGAAATGTTTAACTCGATTCGGAAAGAAAGGGAAGTTGAGTCCTAGGTATATTGGACCATTCGAGGTACTGCGACGAGTTGGGAAGGTGGCATATGAATTATCGCTACCTCCGTAAATGCAACATCTACATAATGTATTCCATGTATCTCTTCTGAAGAAGTATAATGCTGATGCAAGCCATGTGATCAAATTGGAACCAGTGGAAATTCAACCGGATTTGTCTTATGTGGAACAACTAGTTCGAATCTTAGACCGAAAGGAGAAGACACTTAGAAATAAAGCTATGCCTCTAGTTAAAGTGTTGTGGAGAAATCCACTAGTAGAAGAATTAACTTGGGAATTAGAAAGTGATATGAAAGAAAAGTATCCCCGTCTATTTGCCTAGACTAGATTCTGGGGACAGAATCCTTTTAAGGAGGGTAGATTGTGACGACTGAGAATTTTGCGACATAATTAAGTCAATAAAATATGATTTATGTGAAGTGATTATGATTATATGATTAAGTGATGGTTAATTGTCATTACTGTATATTCGAATCTAGGAGCGTAAGTAAAAGCATTCCAATTTAAAGAGTCAGCTTAGGAGTTAAGCTGTGTTGTCGGGCCGTCAGGTAGAACGGAACCCGTCCTAATAAGGATTTAATGTATATAGAATGTGAAATATGTATGATTGTGTGAAATGAATGTTTAAATGAAGTATTGCATACTAGTGACGTGTCGGTCAATAATGATAATGAGAAGCGTAATTGAAACGCTGAGCGTCGGGCCGTCAAGAAGAACGTGACCGGGAACGCGTAAAAAGGAATAATATTAAAGAAGGACAATTTTTATGATCAGACAAAAGTTTTGATGTGCTCGTATATGTGTTTGCTTGTCCGTATGCATGATTACGTGATCTGCTGATATTTTATGGATTTAAGGGAATTATCTGATTTAAATAAAGGTTTATTAACCTTCGCACATTTTTATAAAATTATCTGAGTAAGATAACTGCATGAGATTTGTTCTGTTATCTTCGTAATAATCCTGTAGACTTTCTAAAAATGTTGGACGGATTTATTTGGTGATCGTTGCATTTTAAATTAATTTTTATGTGATAAAGTGTTATTATTAGCACAAACTTGTAAAAATCATATAAAATCAACCGTACGCTCAAAATCTTATTATGAGTAATGGTTAGAAAGCTAATTTCGAGATTCACGTTTTAAAATTATCATTCGTATCAAATTCATCTTTTCCGAGAGAGACATTTGCAAATCAAATTCGTTTTCTTTTAAGAATAGAAAGTGAATCAGAAATGAGATACCTAATTACCATACTACCCCTCCCTTGGTAGTATATAATCTGACCCACCTCCTCTTTTCTTTCTTTTTACCCGAGCTTCTCTCTTCTCTTTCTTTTTCTCTCATTTCTTCATCCCTCTCGGGATTTCTCTCTCTCTCACTCTCGGTACACTCTCTCTCCAATCTCTCACTTGTTCTTCACTCTTTTTCGGTTATAGAACCATGATTGTGTGAGATTTTGTGATATCTACCTATATACATACATGCATGTCACTATCTTCAAGTTTTTGAGAAAAACCAAAGTTGGATTTGGTGGTTTTGAATTCGGTTTTCATGAAAACAATAGGGTTTTGGTTCTTGAATGATTTAAAGTGAAGATGAGTGCTTGCATGTGTGTAATCACTTGAGAAAATTGGTGGTTGAAGGTTGGAAACCCCCGAATGGGGGCACCACCGTGATGCCACCGCCACCGGTGATGAACTCCGGTGAACCGGTGGTGAGCAATAATGTTAAACACTGAGCTCTAGTATTTAATCAAATATTTTGTGTTTGCATGTGGTTTCTTTTGAAAGGCCGAATGGTTTTGTAGTTTACAAGTTGATGAGTTGATTCTTGTTGATTATGAATGTTAATATAGCTTAATGTTAAGAGATTTGTGTGATTAAAGATGCAAAAGTTTGAAATTGAGTTTGCATGTGAGGATTCTTAGAAAAGGCCGAATGGTTCTTGTTTTTTTGGAAAATCATGTTGACTTGTTGGTGTAAATGATCTATTGATGATTGTTTTATAAATTTTAGAGTAATTAGAATGAGTTATAGTCCAAATTGATGCACGCATGTTGTGATTCTTGGAAATTTCGAATGTTTCTACTCGATTAAGTTGAATTAAGTGTTAAATTGAGTGATCATCCATGATTACGTTTGAATTATGAGTTTAAATGAGTTGGAAGAATGAAATTAAACTAGTTTGGGATAATATACTTGATACATGTCAAATAAGGGCTTTGCATGTTTGATTCTTGATTGTGATAAGTGTTAAGGTCGAATAGGCCATAGGAAATAAAGGTCAAAACTTGATTTTTGGTAATTAAAAGAATTATTGAGTGTTTATATGTGAAAATCTTTGATTTTGCTTGTTGGATTGTTGTTTTGGTTCGAATTAAGGATAAAAGAAAAAGGGAAATTGGGTTGATTGATTTTAAAAGCTATAAGTGATAGCTATGTTCGTAAGTAATTATCTATGAATGAAATTGTGTGTTCGTATGAGTTACAAATGTTTGATTTGGAGAATAGTCAGGATTTAGTGAGTATAAGTTGGTGATCGAGTATATATATAGAGATATAAAGGCTATGAGAAAAGAATATGTTATGTGCTATGTGCATGTGTGTATATAAGCTATACTTCTATAGTTCGAGTCAGAAGTATAATCGATCTATCGTATTGAGTGAACGTTCCGGGAATGAGAGTTGAGAAACTAATTGAGGTTTTGGTTTTGATTGTAGATTCGAAACGTGAGGGCATTCAGGCTAGGAAAGGGAAAGGTATACTAGGTGGCAGTAGTTCAACCTTTGTGAAACAGGAAAACAAATTTAGGCAAGTAACTCTAATTACTTGTGTAAATGGTTATAGAGAGAATGTTGTTCATACCATGTAGAGTATTGAACTGCTAAAATGATGAACCCCTGATATCGATTTGAGATACCTTGTCTTTGATCTTGTAAAACTATTACTGATAAGCTTATTGATTCAACCCTTTGGTAACCTATCTTTTCTGTTCAATTTATTTGTTATGCCATGAACTGTAATAAACCCTATAATTACCATTACGAACCCCTTGTAATGATGCCATATTCTTTGATCACCATATCCCCTATTGATCCTTGGAACAGTCTGATTCTTTTAACTTAAGTACCTTGTTATCATTAATTCAAAACCCCTAGAATTTTATCTTATTTATCCTTGATTCATTTCCTTAACTATGAATTCTTGAAATTAAATCTAAGAATGAGTTTCGACTTAAAAGAGTCTGAATGATTTCATATTCTTGGTAATGATAAAATGAATTTAGAAAACCTACGTTTTCCAACTCAAGGTTTTCCAAACGAATTCCTGATGGATTGGATTGGACGTAAAAGGCTAGTGGGACTAGTCCAGTCATTGTAAGAGGCTAGCGGGGCTAGTCCAGTTTAAGGCTGAAATTATGCCGTATGGTACCTTAAAGACCGGATGGAGGTCGGTACGGGCTGATCACCCGTATTATAATGAAATGAAAAGATAAAGTGGTCCAATTAAGGGTTCTATATTGATTTTAAAAAGGAATTGAAACTTCCTACTCAGTAATTGATTCTTTGAAAAAAAAATGAAAATGGTTTATATTGCTTTGAAAAGAGTTGATTGTGATATTGTGAAGCTTAAAGCTCGTGAACCCTGATTTTAATCTGTTGATCATATAATTGGTTCCATTTTGTGAAATATTGTTGCTTTCCTTTCAGAAAGATCTGTTTTAATCCTTTAATGATTTGTGATGAATGTCGGCTTTCACCCTGCTTCGAGCCTTGTTCCTTGAAAGCCTCACAGTTTTCCTTCATAACCCTTTCATAACCCGAAAGATGGAAATATGCCACCTAGAACAAATAAAGTAGAATGCCCTGAGATTGGTAAAGTATATTGTGGATTTTATATTGTAGAACTGTTTTATAGTTACTTGCTGAGTTTTAGACTCATATGTTTTGCTTTAATCTAACCATGGCAGTTAAGCAAGAAGATGGCCAGGCTTAGGCGCACTACTCGTAAGAGTACCTGGTGGTCCCTACCGTGTTGAGGGCTTCCGGTTGCTAGAGCAGGTAGTGGTGTTTTTTATTGAGAAAGCGCTTAGCCAGAAGGTTGTAAAGATACAATGGGTTATCTGTCGGTTCCAAGCGGGAATCGATTATGTTTATTTAATATTATTTTGGGGTTGAAAGTTATATTTTATGGTTGGTAGTTGTAAACTTGTATCATACTTTATCCTGTTTGATCCTGTTAGTAGTTAATCGGGGTTTATGCTTATTTAATTATTAGATTAAAGGTGTGTGGGTCCTCATTTCCTAACCCCGAGATTGAGGGCGTCACAAGCAAGGCACTTGTCACAAAGAAGAAAAGCTGGACATACACTTCAGATTCTGAACATAAGGCCCTGATGGCAAATGCTAACAGCAGCCCTGAAACTGGTGAATTGAAGGTACCTCAAACAACTTATACCTTCCATACTAATGATATTACTGAGTTGAGATTATATCTTAAAACCATGTTTATTAGTTATAGAGATCATACTTTAACATGTGAAAGATTAACATCTGAAAATATTGCTTATAAAAAGAGAAATGATTATTTAGAAAAGGAGTTAGTTTCTCTTCATCAAACTAAGAAAGAAAAAAATGATGTTTTATATGTTAGAGATGAAGTGTTAAAATTGAATGAATCTCTAAAAGCTGACTTAATAAAAGGAAAGAGAGATTATCAGAACTTGGACTAACCCTTGCAGAACAACTCAGAATTTATTAAGTAGTGGAAACTGGAAAGAGGGCTTAGGTTATGGAGATGATAAAAGTGAAAAAGGAACTGAACAAATTGAGCCAATTGTTGTTAAACAGACTGCTAAGCCAAAGGTATATCTTGTTAAGTTTGTAGAAAAACTGTAAAGTCTGATTCTGAAACGATGAAAGAATCTAGGACATAAATCAAAGATAAGTTAACTTCTAACAAATTAAAATAGGATAAACCAGCTGAAGTCAACATAGGATTAATGACAAAGAAGCAGCTTAAGCATGAGCTGAAAGAGATTAGGAATGTCAACAAGGTAAAAGAAGCTAGGAAAAATAGGAATGAAAAAGAAGGTGTGAACAAAAGAAATAATTATATGCCTGTTCCTAATGCTCCTAGAAAAAAATGTTATAACTGTGGAAACTCTAACCATCTTGCTTCTTTTTGCAAGAAGAATAAAGATATAAACTCTTTACCTCCTAGATCAGGAGTTAAAGGTCAGTCTGTTAGGTTTAAACCACAAAATCCTTGTTTCCATTGTGGTAGTTTATGGCATTCCATTTATACTTGTATGGAATATCATAGTTTGTACTATTATTATTATCAAATAAAACCTTCTTTAAAGAAAGTTAGTATTATTCCTTCTAGTGTAAAGTTTGATGCAAAGTCTGATATAAACTCTGATAAAAAGAATGTTAGCATAAACTCTAAAACTAAATCCGCTGCAAATGCTAACAAACTTAAAAAGGCCAAAGGATCCAAGCAAGTCTAGGTCCTTAAAACTAACCATTAGTGGTCTTTTTGATTGCAGGGCAACGGGAAAAACATCCTAGTGCTGGACAGTGGATGTTCAGGACATATGACTGGAAATAAAGCCCTGCTATCAGACTTTGTGGAGAAAGCTGGCCCAGGAGTTTCTTATGGAGATGGCAACATGGGAAAAACTCTGGGATATGGCAATATAAATCTTGATAATGTCATCATTAAAACAGTAGCTCTTGTCTCAGGACTTAAACACAATCTGCTAGGTGTGAATCAAATCTGTGACAGAGGTTATCATGTGGATTTCTTTGAAGAACACTGTGAAGTTGTAAGTAATTGTACAGGAAAAGTGGTTCTGAAAGGTTACATGCATGGTAACATTTATGAAGCCAGACTTTCAACAAGTTCTGATGGTTCTGCAATCTGTCTGTTGAGTAGAGCATCAATTGAAGAAAGTTGAAATTGGCACAAAAGACTCTCTCATTTAAATTTCAACAATATAAATGAGCTTGTAAAGAGAGATCTTGTGAGAGGACTTCCAAAATCAGTATTTGCTCCTGATGGCCTTTGTGATTCATGTCAAAAGGAAAAATAAAGAAAATCTTCTTTCAAGAGCAAAACTGAATCTTCAATTCTTGAGCCTTATCAGCTACTGCATGTTGATCTATTTGGTCCAGTCAATGTCATATCTATTTTAAATAAGAAATATGCTATGGTTATAGTGGGTGAGTTCACAAGATACACTTGGGTGTATTTCTTGCACAAGAAGAATGAAACTGCATCTACTCTAACTGATCATGTCAAACAGCTGGATAAATTGGTCAAAGATTCTGTCAAAATTATAAGAAGTGATAATGGCACTGAGTTCAAGAATTGAATCATGGAAGAGTTCTGCAAAGAGCATGGAATCAAACAAGAATTTTCTGCACCTGGAACTCAACAGCAAAATGGAGTTGTAGAAAGAAAGAATAGGACTCTCATTGAAGCTGCACGAACTATGCTTGATGAAGCAAAGCTACCAACCTACTTTTGGGCTGAAGCTGTGCAGACTGCTTGTTTTACACAGAATGCTACACTCATAAACAAGCATGGAAAAACACCAAATGAGATGGTGAAGAAAAAGAAGCCAAATCTGAAATACTTTCATGTATTTGGTTGTAAGTGTTTTGTTCTTTAGACTCATCCTGAACAGCTGTCAAAATTTGATCTAAAAGCTGATATAGGAATTTTTGTTGGATATCCACTTTCCACAAAAGCCTTCAGAGTCTACAATTTAAGAACAAGGGTTGTCATGGAATCTATCAATGTATCTTTTGATGATAAGAAGATTACTGGACTTGAAGATTTCAATGATCATGATCAACTGAGTATTGAAAATGAAGATTTAAATTCTGATTCTGTAAATTCTGATGACTTAAACTCTGATCCTGTAAGTTCTGACAGGTTAAGTTGTGATGTCATTGAAACCGTGGTAACAACTCCAAAGGAAAATGCACATGTCCAGGGGGAGCAAGCTGAAGATCCTACCACAACTCAAGACTCTCAAAAAGCATCAGAACCTGTCACTGGCTCTTCAAGTTCTGATTCATCAAGTTCTGATGAGCCAAATTATGATAATTCTGGAAACTCTCATTCTTCAAATCCTGAAGGATCCAACTCAAATTCTGAAGTTTCAGAGAGCATAACTATAGGGGGAGCATCATAAAATGCTGATGGAGACAGCATGGATCATGGGGGAGGATCCAGTTCTAGAGAACAACTTCCATTTGCAAGGAAGTGGACAAAATCACATACACCTGACTTGATAATTGGAGATCCTGAAGCAGGTGTCAGAACTAGAACTGCAATATCAAATGAATGTCTCTATCATTCTTTTCTATCTAAGACTGAACCAAAGAAAGTGGAAGAAGCTCTTCAAGATGTTGATTGGGTGCAAGTAATGCAAGAAGAGTTAAATGAATTTGAAAGAAATAAAGTCTGGACCCTAGTGCCAAGACCAAAGAACAGATCCATTATTGGAACAAAGTGGGTGTTCAGAAACAAAAGTGACAGTGATGGCATAATTACAAGGAACAAAGCAAGGCTGGTTGCTAAAGGCTACTCTCAACATGAGGGTATTGATTATGATGAAACATTTGCACCAGTTGATAGATTGGAATCCATAAGAATCTTTTTGGCTTATGCTGCTCACAAAAAGTGTAAAGTCTTTCAAATGGATGTAAAAAGTGCTTTTCTCAATGGAGAATTGAAAGAAGAGGTATATGTTGAACAACCTCCAGGATTTGAAGATCCAAAATTTCCAAATCATATCTACAGATTAGACAAAGCACTTTATGGCCTTAAGCAAGCTCCAACAGCATGGTTTGCAAAGCTAATGCAGTCAATATATCAAATGAGTATGATGGGAGAACTTAGTTATTTTCTGGGACTTCAAGTCAAGAAAAATGAAAAAGGTACTTTTATCTGTCAATCCAAGTACACCAGAAATTTACTCAAGAAATTTGGAATGCAAGACTGTTCAACTGCATCCACTCCCATGGCCAGTGCAACCAAGTTAGATAAATATACTGGTTTATCAGTAGATATTACTAACTATAGAGGTATGATTGGCTCATTACTCTATTTAACTGCTAGTAGACCTGATATCATGTATGCTAGCTGTCTTTGTGCAAGATTTCAGGCTGATCCAAGAGAACCTCATTTAATAGTTGTGAAAAGAATTTTCAAGTACCTCAAGGGTACAGCTGATCTAGGATTGTGGTATCCTAGAGAATCAGATTTTAAGCTAATTGGTTACTCAGATGCAGATTTTGCAGGATGCAAAATAGACAGGAAAAGCACAAGTGGAAGCTGCCAATATCTTGGAGGCAGATTGGTTTCTTGGTTTAGCAAGAAACATAAATCAATTTCCAGATCAACTGCAGAAGCAGAATATATTGTTGTAGGAAGCTGTTGTGCACAGATTCTTTGGATGAAGAATCAGTTACTGGATTATGGGTTAGAATTTTCTAAAATACCTATTTACTGTGAAAATCAAAGTGCTATTGCTATGATAGGTAATCCAGTTCAACACTCAATGACAAAGCACATCAGCATAAGGTGCCATTTCACAAAGAAACATGTGATGGAAGGTACAGTGGAATTGCATTTTGTTCCAACAGATCAACAACTAGCAGATATCTTCACAAAACTACTATGTGAAGCTACTTTTACAAGACTGGTAAATGAACTTGGAATGGTTTCAGGTTCTTTCTCTAAATCTGCTTAGTTTTTGTTCTCATGCATCAGACTTTATGATCAGTATTTACAGATTGTCTTATCTTCATGTAATTTGTGCTTAAATTGAAATACATTAAATGTTGATTGTTATCTGATGTGGATCTATTGTAATAACCCCAATTTTTGGATTTTTTTGAAACCCTTATGAATATTGATTTTGCTGATTATGCTGAATAAGAAAACTTTTCATGCCACACTATGTAGGGGTTCTTCTATTGTTATTCTGAGATCTTATTAGTACTTTATACGGGATATAAGTGTATGTAAAGATCGTCAGAATCCAAATTCGAACACTTTGATTTTTCCCGAAAATCCACCATATACAGAAAGAATTGAGTATAAGGTAACATATAAAAAGGATTTAAATTCAAGGATTATAAGAGAGGATCATAAAAAGGAATTTAATGTATTGAGAAAGGTTAAGGGAACCCAAGTAATAAGATCCCGGGTATGATCCCTCAAACAATAAACGAGAACGAAAGTTAAGCGAACCGTATAACAGATCAGCGATCATGAACCAAGTGATTAGGAGTTAATCAAAGAGTTAGTGGAGGGTGATGTCATCTCACCAACAAGAAGAGGACAAGTGTGGGATGATGACATAAGGGGATGACTTAAGCATGATAAAAAAGGAGGGATTAGTTGGTTGATTGTGAACCATTCATTCTTTACCATGGTAAAAAGTTAATTAAACAAACAAAAGGATGTCAACCAAGCAAAACAAATCAAAAACACAAAACACAAAGTTGACCTTCATTATCCAACAAGAAGCTCTCGGCTTTTCTTCATTTTCAAGGAGAAAAAAATCAAAATCCAAGATCCAAGCATTGTTAACTAATGAGGTAATTATCCAAGGTTCCTTATACATAGATATAGCTATCACATGAATCTAAGCTTCAATTTCCTTCACAATCTCTTCCAATAATTCAAGGAAGAAGATGGTGAATAGTAACTTTCAAAAAATAACTTTAGTTTTCTTGAATTTTTATGAAAGTTTAAGGTTATACAAGCAAGGATCAAGGTTCTTTTAGGCATTTAAAGCTCTTGTGTTGTGTTAAGAAGCTTCAAGAAGGTATAAACTCCAAACCCTAGCTTTAGTTTTGAGTAATTAGGAATGGTTATGATTGATATAGTATATGAGAAGCATGATGCTTGTTTGTTTAAAGTTTGGTTGAGTTTGTAGAGATTTTGATGGTTGAATCTTGGTTATTAGTTAATGAACATTAGTATGGTTAGTAGCTTTTGTTGTGATTGAATAAGTTGGATAAAACATGAAGTAATGGACTGATGTGGTGAGGTTTGGAGGGATTTTGGTTGTAATGTTGATTGTGGGTTGAATTCTGGATTGATTGGAGTGGTATAAACTTTGGTAATCGCGTAAACATAGCCGTCGTAATGTCCAATTTACTTTAGACTGTTTTGTTCTTAACATCAGGACCCGAGAACTCACTGTTAGGTTTTGACCATTGCCATTATTAGATAGTTCATGTTACGAGCTTCATTTTGATATGTGGTTCGTATGAATCCGATGTACGGTTTAGGAGAAACGACCATTTTAAGTAACGGCGTTCGCGAACGAACCATTACCCCTCGCCTTACTTTGAAACATAGGTTAAAGACCTTAAAGGACTAATTGGAGTATGAATCATTTATGTAAGGTGTATTAGGCAGTTGGTAAGACACTCGCAAAAGAATCGCCTTAAAACCGTTAATGGTTAATTTATTAAAAATAGTGGAGCCGAGGGTACTCGAGCGACTTAAGAGAATCGTTGAGCGCAAAGCGAGTGTTAGAGTCTAATTGATTAAAGTATAGATTCATAAGCGACTTTGATTTAATTCCAACTTATATGTTGTTTATAGGTTACCAGACTCGTCCCAAGCCATTTATCACCCCCAGTCGCTCAGGCAAGTTTTCTATCCGTTATACTGTTGTTGTGATGTATATATGTATATGCATTATCTTGTGATAAGTGCATGAATGTTATTAGCAAATCTTGTGATATATTGGAGTATGCTGATATGGTGTATATGCATGTTTGTTTCGTAATCTTTATATATATCTGTTGATTCAAATGCTTATAAGTTGCATAATACCTATGCTAGAGATAAGCAGTAGTTGCGTATACCCTTAGTATAGGGGACCCAAAGGTGAACATTTCCTAAAACTGGGAGTCGATGTTCCCGAGTATATTATATATATTTATATATATATATATATAGATATAGTTTTCAAAACTATTAATCGAATAAGGTTTATTCGATAACTTTATTTTTATTAATGAATATTACTTTGAATATTCATTCGAGGACTTATGACTCGGTTTATTTTATTTAATGAATATTAATTTGAATATTCATTTGAGGACTTATGACTCGTTTTATTTTATTTAATGAATATTATTTTGAATATTCATTTGAGGACTTATAACTCCGCTTATTTATTAAATAATATTTTTTATTTTATTAAAGAATAATGTTTCGATAATCAAACTTATTTTTGATTATTTAAATAAAGATCATACTTTCGTATAAGTATATCTTTGGTTATTTAATATCCATTTCAAGTATGAGTTTTAAAACTTTTACTTCAATTATTTTAAAAGGATTATCCTTATGGGAATATTATTTA
Source organism: Apium graveolens (assembly GCF_009905375.1). NCBI lineage: Eukaryota > Viridiplantae > Streptophyta > Magnoliopsida > Apiales > Apiaceae > Apium > Apium graveolens. The sequence goes on along the minus strand of NC_133652.1, from coordinate 141,216,696 downwards.
AATAATAATATTCAGATATCCTCCAACATATCGAGACTGATTTATTTCATTAAATCAGCTTTACTCCAAACATTCTTAAAAATGTTTTCGAGTCTTCAAAATGATTTTAAAAGTTAGAGCGGATCCCAAAACTCGTTTTCAGATTTAAGATCTTCCTTTCGAAGGAGACTTGAATATTCGCTCAAAAATCTTGGGGATCCGGCTTTGTGGTGTATTTTATATTCGCAACGAAGTTGCTGTTTTGAGAAAATAATTTGATTACTTGCCCAATGTTCGTGAAGTAAGTCCATCTGATTGAGTCAGCATAAGCGACAGGCCGGGGTACGGTCTATGAAGGTGTAAGAGGCTGGGTGACAGTTCATCCATGCGTGAGTGGCCGGGTAATGGTCTAGCGTGAGGTCCTAATGTGGCCAGGGTGATGACCGGCGAGGAATTCATCCATCTACAGTAGAAAAAGGTTACTTATTGGTATCTTTGCCTGATCAGCCAGATATCGGGTTTATGCCAAAATTCTTTCTTTCCAAATTCATTGGATATTGCAACTATGTTCATACTTTACATGACAGAGGTTTTCAGGAAATGTATGAGAGATATATATAGATATATATATCGGGACTTAATGAAGTATCTCGTAACTTCATTTCTTTTGAATGATATTTTAAAGACCGAATCTATGCAAGTCTTATCTTGTAGTCTCATCTAGGTGATGAACTTTTGAAACTGGTTATAACTTGAACGGTGGTAGTTCAAGTAGTATTTGGAAAAGATATAAGTATATTGGGGTATATTGTAACTTCATCTTTTCAACTTATATCTAGTTAATGATTATCTTATGCATGACAAAGATTTTCAGAAAAACGTTGAGACAAGGTTAGATATATGAGATCACCTTGCAATGATATTTTTATACAGTTATAAAATGGACTCTATGTATATTATGCATGGAAGAGGATTCTAAGATTTTGAAAAGTATATATACGTATATACTGAATATTTTGCGACTTGGTCGCATTAAGATATCAGCTTGGTTCATTTTATTTGACCAAGACTTTCATGAGTACTATGAGAATGCTCATATATTGTTAATCATTATACATATTATTTTGGTGGGCTTGTTGCTCACCCTTGCTTTCTTCTTTCATCACACAACAACAGATAGAAAAGGATGAACAGGACCAAGCTTCCAATTCGCAAGCGGTTAGGAAATGTTCCGCAGTTTTCTGGAAGCGTTGATGCCGCCGTAGCTGAGGTAGGAACTACCAATAGGCTAGGCTTTCAACTATTGATGAACCAGACTTATGTATAATATGAATTGTAATAATGGCAAGGAATATGTAAATTATTCAGAAACCCTTTTAAGGTGTAACGGTTTATAATTGTGGAATAAAATGACTTGTGTTATTTTTGGTATTCATCTCTGAGACTATAACTTGTGGTGTGTGTGTGTATATATTGTGGGGTCACAGTACTCAGTAGTTGGTTGACTGTTAAGATTAAGTATTGATAAGGGAAATGGAACTCGTGACAACCCGAATCCCCGACCCCGGATTTGGGGGTGTTACAGAAATGGTATCGGAGCCAAGCGTTATAAACCTCAAAGATGATATGACGTTAAAATAATAAGTTCACTAAGATAATTAGAACTCTTGCCAAGTTCATAGTCGGACTACTTAACGTAGTATTGACAGTTAAAACCCTTTTGGGAACCCTTATAAATATCATGATAGTAACATAGTTCGTTCTCGTATAGGGCAGCGGGGCACCGAACCCTGAGGTTGAGGAGCAACAACGCGATGATGTTTTATTACTTATTGGAGATCAGATTGTGAATCCGATAAAGTACCCTAATGAGGGACTGGATTAGATTCATATTGAGAATGTTGCGGTTGAGGATGTTATCCCAGAAGGGATTATTGCTGAGGAGGATCTCGTGGAGGATCCTGACGAGAATAAAGAGAGGACCATTGAGGAATTGATGACAGTAGTCAGGGCGACTACCGGAGCAAGAATGGCCGCGAGGGTCGCACTAGAGGATGAAGAGTTACCAAGGGCACAAAGGTTACTGAGAGCAGAAGGAGTGGGGCCTTCCACGGCACCAATTATACCAGTATCAAACCCTCTTCCAGAGGTTCCTGAAGACATCCATGAGGTTCCACCAATTCCTGTTCCCTCCCCTGTACAGAGCCCAACACCTACTGAGGAAATGCCACTTTTATCTCCTGCACCATTGTCACCTGATACCGTTCTTGGTTATCCATTTGGATCTCCTGGGTCTGCACCACCTGCGCCCCAAGGACTACTAGATGCTACCACTCAGGCTTCTATTATCGCCGATTATTATATGACTTTGGGTGGCCTGTCTGAGGCTCGTAATGTTAGGAGTGATCTGTTGGATGACTTACTGCACCAAGGATTGAGGGCGGGGTACTTCCGACAGGATTAGCTTATAGCATGGAAAGGATTGAGGCTACCACCCGAATTACAGCTAGAGGTCATCTTGAGGGTCAGGTTGATCCAGCTCTACTTGCGACTATCTTAGACCTCATCACCTCTGTGATGGAGCAGATTAGGGATGTCGTGCGTGCCCGCATTTCTTGATCCATGGTAGTGTGCAGAGCCAGAGCGATCAGACAAGGGTTTCATGTAGCACCGCTTTTGGAGGATTAGCCTAAGTTATGAATGATTAGTTTTAATGACTAGATGATTATCTATGGTAGTACTTTTGGGATAGAAGCGATCAGATCAAATGATGTAATTCTCTTTAATATGTTCAGTTGATGTACCCTCGAACAAATGGTTATGTATATATTCGTTAATTTCAGTTCAGATCAGTTTGTTTGTGATAAGTTCATATTGTTAATTGCACTATTAACACTTAAGAGAGTGTCATGAAGTTTATAGAACTTGAGAATTCATAATTTGCAATCATGCAAGGACTGAACGAGGGAACGACTTAAGCAAAGTAAGTAAGACAAATATCCAGAGATTCTCAAAAAATTTCTAAGCATTATGCCCCCATGAGGAATAAGATTAGGGGCAAACCTTGAATATGATAATCAGGGAGGTCGCAATTAAGATATAAAGAACCCAGAACATAATGAAGTGGAAAATAAGGATTTTAACGTATAAGATAACTCCAAGTATGGGAGAAGGATGAAATATTTCATACTAAGGAAATAGAAAGTCGAGTAAGGAAAGGAGACCCGAGACGGTACTCCTATACGGAAATTCATGGACCTTTCTAAAAAGAACTTAGACTATTATCCCCAACCACCACCCTGAGGAAGCAATGCGGTGGGAAATTCTTTCAGGACCTTTAAGTCGCTAAGCTCTCAGATTTCCAAGTAATAAGCTGAGCTAGCCGAGGCAAGAGCCTGGCTAAAGGAAATAGAGGAATCATTTGAGATTCTAAATGATTGACGAATCACAAAAGACTATTTTTGTCACTTACCCTCCTAAGAGAGAGACCACCCGCTGGTGGAAGGCTAAGGAAGATAGAGAGATAGTGTAAAAGCTTTAGAGCCAGAACAAAGGCAGACGAGTATAATGAATTATGAATCTAAGTTGTAAAAGTTGTCAAGATTCGTTCTGAGGACACGAATCCAGAATAACGGGATGATGAGGGAGTTGGGTATGAGGAAACCCTAAAGAATCATAGTAATAGAAATAGAAAAGTATGGGATCGTCAGGATGAGGATGATTCACTATGAGTTAAAAGTTGATGGTTGAAGGCATAAGGGATGTACATATTGTACCCCCTTTAAGTTGGGAGAATTCGAGGAAACCTTGAGATAGTTCGAAGGATAAATAATGAGACGCGGATAGACTGAGGAGACAAGGAAGTAAGAAATTAGGAAAATTGGATGAAGGAAGTGACCTTCAAGAATGTGAAATGTAAGACCGGTGGCTTGATACCCAGAAAGGGAGACGCCAGGTATGAAAGATATCCCAACATTGAGATGACTGTTGAGATAAACAACAAAAGTAAATAAGGATTTATTAAGAAGAAGTTTATCCGGGTCGTGTTGACGTATAAGTTATCTTTGATAGAAAAAAAAACTAGGTCGATTATTTACCTATTGAATATTTATTCCTTCTTATCAATAGAGAGTCGTATTACTATACGAGGAAGGTTGTAGTGCAAGCATAGAATTCTAGTAACGATGATGTCTAGAATGAGATCCCAGATTCGATTTTCGATATCGAGGGAGTTTCAAAGGTGATTGTGTATGAGCTCGAGGAAGAGCATGGGTCCATAGAATGATGGACGGAATAGCGAAAATATTTAGGCGTGTGAAATACGATGCTATAATACTTGATGTTGATATAAATACATATATGTTTTGTTCTCCTGTGACAAACCTCTATAGTTCAGAGGTAGATTCCAAGCCAGATATTTATGGCAATAATTTTTTTTACGTATATATAATTCTCTTCAGTTCGTTCTTTTCTCTTCTTTTCATTTCATGTAAGATGAGAAGAACAACCCTCCCAGAAGGGGAGGTATTGCCGAATGACTATCTATCTGTGTGATAGAAGCCTAGTAGGATACCACATGTTGTTTAATTGCTTGTCAAGTACTAAAGGCTGGCCACCTTCTGTACTAACTATGCAATAGAACAAGTGTTCATGATCATAGTGATCTCTCAACAAATTCCTTTACTTCTATATGATTGATCAAACTTTGGAAAATAGAAACAGCTGAAAAGGAGTAGTAAAGTTATGGTGGTATTCGGAATGGAAACACATTCGTGATACTAAGGTTGATGGTTATTAAAAGGGTATAGAACTTTAACGAGCAAAAGTATAACCAGTATAATATTAGAAACAGAAGGTAGTAGCGGTTACGAACTGAAAAAGAACGGGTATTGAGAAGCAAAAGTTCTAATGCTAAAAGCTATAATGAGAGTCTGTGCAATAGACTTGAAAGAATTTGGAATGATCACTTAACACGGATTGAGTTTTCTTACGACAATAGATCATATGTCGTTATCGAGATGTCACCGTATGAGATCCTTGAGGGAAGACAATATCGATCTCCCTTATGATAGGATGATGTTGCAGAGCGCAAGATGTTCGGACCAGCAGTGGTCCAAAGAACCAAGGATATAATAGATCTAATCAGAGGACGGCTGGTAGTAGCCCAAGATGGACATAAGAGGTATGCTGAATTGACTCGAAATGACAAAGAGTATGAAATTGGGGACCTAGTAATGTTATAGGTACCCCTTGGAAAGGATTGATGAGGTTCGGAAAGAAAGGAAAGCTAAGTCCACAAATTGTTGGACCATTGGATATATTAAGACGTATTGGGAAGTTAGCATATGAGCTAACCCTAACCCCGAACATGTAGCAAGTCATAACGTGTTTCATGTATCAATGTTAAGGAAGTGTAATTCGGATTCCAGATAAATAGGGGCATATGAGCGCATAGACATGCAACTAGACGTAACCTATATGGAGCAACCAGGAAGGGTTATAGATTGAAAAAGGAACAAGTGCTTAGGAGATGGGTTATCAAACTATTCAGAGTTTGATGGAAGAACCACAATGTGGGAAAATTTACTTGAGAGTTAGAAAGTGCAATGCTAAGAAAGTATCCCTATTCATTTTCTATCTGATTCCGGGACGGAATCCTTTTAAGGAGGGGAGACTGTATTAACCCCAATTTTTGGATTTTTTTGAAACACTTATGAATAGTAATTTTGCTGATTATGCTGAATAAGAAAACTTTTCATGCCACACTATGTAGGGGTTCTTCTATTGTTATTCTGAGATCTTATTAGTACTTTATATGGGATATAAGTGTATGTAAAGATCGTCATTATCCAAATTCGAACACTTTGATTTTTCCCGAAAATCCACCATATACAGAAAGAATTGAGTATAAGGTAACATGATAAAAAGGATTTAAATTCAAGGATTATAAGAAAGGATCATAAAAAGGAATTTAATGTATTGAGAAAGATTAAGGGAACCCAAGTAATAAGATCCCGGGTATGATCCCTCAAACAATAAATGAGAACGAAAGTTAAGCGAACCGTATAACAGATCAGCGGTCATTAGCCAAGTGATTAGGAGTTAATCAAAGAGTTAGTGGAGGGTGATGTCATCTCACCAACAAGAAGAGGACAAGTGTGGGATGATGACATAAGGGGATGACTTAAGCATGACAAAAAAGGAGGGATTAGTTGGTTGATTGTGAACCATTCATTCTTTACCATGGTAAGAAGTTAATTAAACAAACAAAAGGATTTCAACCAAGCAAAACAAATCAAAAACACAAAACACAAAGTTGACCTTCATTATCCAACAAGAAGCTCTCGGCTTTTCTTCATTTTCAAGGAGAAAAAAATCAAAATCCAAGATCCAAGCATTGTTAAATCATGATGTAATTATCCAAGGTTCCTTATACATAGATATAGCTATCCCATGAATCTAAGCTTCAATTTCCTTCACAATCTCTTCCAATAATTCAAGGAAGAAGATGGTGAATAGTAACTTTCAAAAAATAACTTTAGTTTTCTTAAATTTTTATGAAAGTTTAAGGTTATACAAGCAAGGATCAAGGTTCTTTTAGGCATTCAAAGCTCTTGTGTTGTGTTAAGAAGCTTTAAGAAGGTATAAACTCCAAACCCTAGCTTTAGTTTTGAGTAATTAGGAATGGCTATGATTGATATAGTATATGAGAAGCATGATGCTTGTTTGTTTAAAGTTTGGTTCAGTTTGTAGAGATTTTGATGGTTGAATCTTGGTTATTAGTTAATGAACATTAGTATGGTTAGTAGCTTTTGTTGTGATTGAATAAGTTGGATAAAACATGAAGTAATGGACTGATGTGGTGAGGTTTGGAGGGATTTTGGTTGTAATGTTGATTGTGGGTTGAATTCTGGATTGATTGGAGTGGTATAAACTTTGGTAATCGCGTAAACATAGCCGTCGTAATGTCCAATTTACTTTAGACTGTTTTGTTCTTAACATCAGGACCCGAGAACTCACTGTTAGGTTTTGACCATTGCCATTATTAGATAGTTCATGTTACGAGCTTCATTTTGATATGTGGTTCGTATGAATCCGATGTACGGTTTAGGAGAAACGACCATTTTAAGTAACGGCGTTCGCGAACGAACCATTACCCCTCGCCTTACTTTGAAACATAGGTTAAAGACCTTAAAGGACTAATTGGAGTATGAATCATTTATGTAAGGTGTATTAGGCATTTGGTAAGACACTCGCAAAAGAATCGCCTTAAAACCGTTAATGGTTAATTTATTAAAAATAGTGGAGCCGAGGGTACTCGAGCGACTTAAGAGAATCGTTGAGCGCAAAGCGAGTGTTAGAGTCTAATTGATTAAAGTATAGATTCATAAGCGACTTTGATTTAATTCCAACTTATATGTTGTTTATAGGTTACCAGACTCGTCCCAAGCCATTTATCACCCCCAGTCGCTCAGGCAAGTTTTCTATCCGTTATACTGTTGTTGTGATGTATATATGTATATGCATTATCTTGTGATAAGTGCATGAATGTTATTAGCAAATCTTGTGATATATTGGAGTATGCTGATATGGTGTATATGCATGTTTGTTTCGTAATCTTTATATATATCTGTTGATTCAAATGCTTATAAGTTGCATAATACCTATGCTAGAGATAAGCAGTAGTTGCGTATACCCTTAGTATAGGGGACCCAAAGGTGAACATTTCCTAAAACTGGGAGTCGATGTTCCCGAGTATATTATATATATTTATATATATATATATATATAGATATAGTTTTCAAAACTATTAATCGAATAAGGTTTATTCGATAACTTTATTTTTATTAATGAATATTACTTTGAATATTCATTCGAGGACTTATGACTCGGTTTATTTTATTTAATGAATATTAATTTGAATATTCATTTGAGGACTTATGACTCGTTTTATTTTATTTAATGAATATTATTTTGAATATTCATTTGAGGACTTATAACTCCGCTTATTTATTAAATAATATTTTTTATTTTATTAAAGAATAATGTTTCGATAATCAAACTTATTTTTGATTATTTAAATAAAGATCATACTTTCGTATAAGTATATCTTTGGTTATTTAATATCCATTTCAAGTATGAGTTTTAAAACTTTTACTTCAATTATTTTAAAAGGATTATCCTTATGGGAATATTATTTAAATAATAATATTCAGATATCCTCCAACATATCGAGACTGATTTATTTCATTAAATCAGCTTTACTCCAAACATTCTTAAAAATGTTTTCGAGTCTTCAAAATGATTTTAAAAGTTAGAGCGGATCCCAAAACTCGTTTTCAGATTTAAGATCTTCCTTTCGAAGGAGACTTGAATATTCGCTCAAAAATCTTGGGGATCCGGCTTTGTGGTGTATTTTATATTCGCAACGAAGTTGCTGTTTTGAGAAAATAATTTGATTACTTGCCCAATGTTCGTGAAGTAAGTCCATCTGATTGAGTCAGCATAAGCGACAGGCCGGGGTACGGTCTATGAAGGTGTAAGAGGCTGGGTGACAGTTCATCCATGCGTGAGTGGCCGGGTAATGGTCTAGCGTGAGGTCCTAATGTGGCCAGGGTGATGACCGGCGAGGAATTCATCCATCTACAGTAGAAAAAGGTTACTTATTGGTATCTTTGCCTGATCAGCCAGATATCGGGTTTATGCCAAAATTCTTTCTTTCCAAATTCATTGGATATTGCAACTATGTTCATACTTTACATGACAGAGGTTTTCAGGAAATGTATGAGAGATATATATAGATATATATATCGGGACTTAATGAAGTATCTCGTAACTTCATTTCTTTTGAATGATATTTTAAAGACCGAATCTATGCAAGTCTTATCTTGTAGTCTCATCTAGGTGATAAACTTTTGAAACTGGTTATAACTTGAACGGTGGTAGTTCAAGTAGTATTTGGAAAAGATATAAGTATATTGGGGTATATTGTAACTTCATCTTTTCAACTTATATCTAGTTAATGATTATCTTATGCATGACAAAGATTTTCAGAAAAACGTTGAGACAAGGTTAGATATATGAGATCACCTTGCAATGATATTTTTATACAGTTATAAAATGGACTCTATGTATATTATGCATGGAAGAGGATTCTAAGATTTTGAAAAGTATATATACGTATATACTGAATATTTTGCGACTTGGTCGCATTAAGATATCAGCTTGGTTCATTTTATTTGACCAAGACTTTCATGAGTACTATGAGAATGCTCATATATTGTTAATCATTATACATATTATTTTGGTGGGCTTGTTGCTCACCCTTGCTTTCTTCTTTCATCACACAACAACAGATAGAAAAGGATGAACAGGACCAAGCTTCCAATTCGCAAGCGGTTAGGAAATGTTCCGCAGTTTTCTGGAAGCGTTGATGCCGCCGTAGCTGAGGTAGGAACTACCAATAGGCTAGGCTTTCAACTATTGATGAACCAGACTTATGTATAATATGAATTGTAATAATGGCAAGGAATATGTAAATTATTCAGAAACCCTTTTAAGGTGTAACGGTTTATAATTGTGGAATAAAATGACTTGTGTTATTTTTGGTATTCATCTCTGAGACTATAACTTGTGGTGTGTGTGTGTATATATTGTGGGGTCACAGTACTCAGTAGTTGGTTGACTGTTAAGATTAAGTATTGATAAGGGAAATGGAACTCGTGACAACCCGAATCCCCGACCCCGGATTTGGGGGTGTTACAGAAATGGTATCGGAGCCAAGCGTTATAAACCTCAAAGATGATATGACGTTAAAATAATAAGTTCACTAAGATAATTAGAACTCTTGCCAAGTTCATAGTCGGACTACTTAACGTAGTATTGACAGTTAAAACCCTTTTGGGAACCCTTATAAATATCATGATAGTAACATAGTTCGTTCTCGTATAGGGCAGCGGGGCACCGAACCCTGAGGTTGAGGAGCAACAACGCGATGATGTTTTATTACTTATTGGAGATCAGATTGTGAATCCGATAAAGTACCCTAATGAGGGACTGGATTAGATTCATATTGAGAATGTTGCGGTTGAGGATGTTATCCCAGAAGGGATTATTGCTGAGGAGGATCTCGTGGAGGATCCTGACGAGAATAAAGAGAGGACCATTGAGGAATTGATGACAGTAGTCAGGGCGACTACCGGAGCAAGAATGGCCGCGAGGGTCGCACTAGAGGATGAAGAGTTACCAAGGGCACAAAGGTTACTGAGAGCAGAAGGAGTGGGGCCTTCCACGGCACCAATTATACCAGTATCAAACCCTCTTCCAGAGGTTCCTGAAGACATCCATGAGGTTCCACCAATTCCTGTTCCCTCCCCTGTACAGAGCCCAACACCTACTGAGGAAATGCCACTTTTATCTCCTGCACCATTGTCACCTGATACCGTTCTTGGTTATCCATTTGGATCTCCTGGGTCTGCACCACCTGCGCCCCAAGGACTACTAGATGCTACCACTCAGGCTTCTATTATCGCCGATTATTATATGACTTTGGGTGGCCTGTCTGAGGCTCGTAATGTTAGGAGTGATCTGTTGGATGACTTACTGCACCAAGGATTGAGGGCGGGGTACTTCCGACAGGATTAGCTTATAGCATGGAAAGGATTGAGGCTACCACCCGAATTACAGCTAGAGGTCATCTTGAGGGTCAGGTTGATCCAGCTCTACTTGCGACTATCTTAGACCTCATCACCTCTGTGATGGAGCAGATTAGGGATGTCGTGCGTGCCCGCATTTCTTGATCCATGGTAGTGTGCAGAGCCAGAGCGATCAGACAAGGGTTTCATGTAGCACCGCTTTTGGAGGATTAGCCTAAGTTATGAATGATTAGTTTTAATGACTAGATGATTATCTATGGTAGTACTTTTGGGATAGAAGCGATCAGATCAAATGATGTAATTCTCTTTAATATGTTCAGTTGATGTACCCTCGAACAAATGGTTATGTATATATTCGTTAATTTCAGTTCAGATCAGTTTGTTTGTGATAAGTTCATATTGTTAATTGCACTATTAACACTTAAGAGAGTGTCATGAAGTTTATAGAACTTGAGAATTCATAATTTGCAATCATGCAAGGACTGAACGAGGGAACGACTTAAGCAAAGTAAGTAAGACAAATATCCAGAGATTCTCAAAAAATTTCTAAGCATTATGCCCCCATGAGGAATAAGATTAGGGGCAAACCTTGAATGTGATAATCAGGGAGGTCGCAATTAAGATATAAAGAACCCAGAACATAATGAAGTGGAAAATAAGGATTTTAACGTATAAGATAACTCCAAGTATGGGAGAAGGATGAAACATTTCATACTAAGGAAATAGAAAGTCGAGTAAGGAAAGGAGACCCGAGACGGTACTCCTATACGGAAATTCATGGACCTTTCTAAAAAGAACTTAGACTATTATCCCCAACCACCACCCTGAGGAAGCAATGCGGTGGGAAATTCTTTCAGGACCTTTAAGTCGCTAAGCTCTCAGATTTCCAAGTAATAAGCTGAGCTAGCCGAGGCAAGAGCCTGGCTAAAGGAAATAGAGGAATCATTTGAGATTCTAAATGATTGACGAATCACAAAAGACTATTTTTGTCACTTACCCTCCTAAGAGAGAGACCACCCGCTGGTGGAAGGCTAAGGAAGATAGAGAGATAGTGTAAAAGCTTTAGAGCCAGAACAAAGGCAGACGAGTATAATGAATTATGAATCTAAGTTGTAAAAGTTGTCAAGATTCGTTCTGAGGACACGAATCCAGAATAACGGGATGATGAGGGAGTTGGGTATGAGGAAACCCTAAAGAATCATAGTAATAGAAATAGAAAAGTATGGGATCGTCAGGATGAGGATGATTCACTATGAGTTAAAAGTTGATGGTTGAAGGCATAAGGGATGTACATATTGTACCCCCTTTAAGTTGGGAGAATTCGAGGAAACCTTGAGATAGTTCGAAGGATAAATAATGAGACGCGGATAGACTGAGGAGACAAGGAAGTAAGAAATTAGGAAAATTGGATGAAGGAAGTGACCTTCAAGAATGTGAAATGTAAGACCGGTGGCTTGATACCCAGAAAGGGAGACGCCAGGTATGAAAGATATCCCAACATTGAGATGACTGTTGAGATAAACAACAAAAGTAAATAAGGATTTATTAAGAAGAAGTTCACGTTGAACACGACCAATATCTTCCAGAACATCCATGTTATCATTACCAAATTAGGAATGAAAAGCGGGTAACCATTGTTATCTTTTGAAGGCCATATTGATTGACCTCATTTTGAATACAGATGTTATTGTGAAATTAGGCATATACTATCGAAGTGGGAATGATTGAATAAGACACCCTTATCAGGGATATATGACTTGATTTATCCATGGAAGGATGCATGTACCTTTTTAAAGGTGGAATTAAGGATAGAACATCGGTAACTTAAAACGAATCCTAGGGGAATGCATAAAGGTTGGCATTTCACCCTTAATAGGGAGAGTATGAGTTTTGAAAGTATGAATTGGAAAGGATTAAGGTAATAACAACCTTTAAGAATCAGTGGAGAAATTTTTCAGAAGTATATAGACAATGATTCTGGTATTAATAAATGGTATCTTGATATGCCCTCTATCTAGGGAATACAAGAGGAACGATTCAAGGATAACCTTAGAGGTTTTACAAGGAGAAAGGTAATATTCAAAATTCTCAAGAATAGAAATGTTGATAAAGGAAATATGACGTAATTATAATGATGCCAAGTGGGGCACGTGTTAAACCACGAGAAAGTATGGATCGAACCAGTAAAGGTCGAAATTGTTCAGAGCAATTCGGACCTAAGATAAAAGATGTTCTAAGTATGATTGAGAGTCAGTCGTGACAATGATTAACCTCTAAAGACCGAGGCAATAACTTATGGAAAAATGGTAATATTTTTTATTTCTCACCAAAGCATTAGGAAGAGCATTTTCACACAAGCAGTGATTGGAAATGAGGTAGAAAATTTAGTTGGAGGTGGTTAAAATGACATTGATTGTAAGGAAATTTTACTATCAGGAAAGGCCAAAGAGATGGCCGACACTTTAAGTGTAAGAGGACAATTATAGGCGCTCGTGCCAGAGGAATACAGTGATGATGGTTAAAGTTGTGAAGGTTGTATTATGGTTTGGAAGATTGACATTCCTTCTGATGACTGTGCAATATCCAACCGTAATAGTAGTTTGGTAAAGGTTTAATTCATGTAGTAGCCGTGAGCGAGCTATCGATCTTAGAAGGTCCTATCTTGAGAATAAGCCAGGACCATTTTTCAAAAAGGACTAAATGAACCTTTGAGTTAAGTCTTCTGTTGAAGGCATATGATTAAGAATGGTATTAACCTGCTATCGTTGCTTTGATTGAAACTCTTCTGCAATTTTATCTGCTTCATGTCATGAAAGTACGTCAGAATTTGGAGTGTTCTTCATGAATTATGAATGGTGATTATGTTAACTCCTTAGAAGGATTCTATACGACATGTATGGACTCCGTATGGTTAGATATTAAGATTTCATGGAAAGTGAATGACGACAGTAGGTCAGTGGTGGACCATAGTAATGCAGCAATGATTCTACGAGTAATGAGCTGATTACAACCGTGAGAGTTGTATTGGAATGGATGTTGAGATTGAGTACCACTAATCGGGTCGTGTTGACGTATAAGTTATCTTTGATAGAAAAAAAAACTAGGTCGATTATTTACCTATTGAATATTTATTCCTTCTTATCAATAGAGAGTCGTATTACTATACGAGGAAGGTTGTAGTGCAAGCATAGAATTCTAGTAACGATGATGTCTAGAATGAGATCCCAGATTCGATTTTCGATATCGAGGGAGTTTCAAAGGTGATTGTGTATGAGCTCGAGGAAGAGCATGGGTCCATAGAATGATGGACGGAATAGCGAAAATATTTAGGCGTGTGAAATACGATGCTATAATACTTGATGTTGATATAAATACATATATGTTTTGTTCTCCTGTGACAAACCTCTATAGTTCAGAGGTAGATTCCAAGCCAGATATTTATGGCAATAATTTTTTTTACGTATATATAATTCTCTTCAGTTCGTTCTTTTCTCTTCTTTTCATTTCATGTAAGATGAGAAGAACAACCCTCCCAGAAGGGGAGGTATTGCCGAATGACTATCTATCTGTGTGATAGAAGCCTAGTAGGATACCACATGTTGTTTAATTGCTTGTCAAGTACTAAAGGCTGGCCACCTTCTGTACTAACTATGCAATAGAACAAGTGTTCATGATCATAGTGATCTCTCAACAAATTCCTTTACTTCTATATGATTGATCAAACTTTGGAAAATAGAAACAGCTGAAAAGGAGTAGTAAAGTTATGGTGGTATTCGGAATGGAAACACATTCGTGATACTAAGGTTGATGGTTATTAAAAGGGTATAGAACTTTAACGAGCAAAAGTATAACCAGTATAATATTAGAAACGGAAGGTAGTAGCGGTTACGAACTGAAAAAGAACGGGTATTGAGAAGCAAAAGTTCTAATGCTAAAAGCTATAATGAGAGTCTGTGCAATAGACTTGAAAGAATTTGGAATGATCACTTAACACGGATTGAGTTTTCTTACGACAATAGATCATATGTCGTTATCGAGATGTCACCGTATGAGATCCTTGAGGGAAGACAATATCGATCTCCCTTATGATAGGATGATGTTGCAGAGCGCAAGATGTTCGGACCAGCAGTGGTCCAAAGAACCAAGGATATAATAGATCTAATCAGAGGACGGCTGGTAGTAGCCCAAGATGGACATAAGAGGTATGCTGAATTGACTCGAAACGACAAAGAGTATGAAATTGGGGACCTAGTAATGTTATAGGTACCCCTTGGAAAGGATTGATGAGGTTCGGAAAGAAAGGAAAGCTAAGTCCACAAATTGTTGGACCATTGGATATATTAAGACGTATTGGGAAGTTAGCATATGAGCTAACCCTAACCCCGAACATGTAGCAAGTCATAACGTGTTTCATGTATCAATGTTAAGGAAGTGTAATTCGGATTCCAGATAAATAGGGGCATATGAGCGCATAGACATGCAACTAGACGTAACCTATATGGAGCAACCAGGAAGGGTTATAGATTGAAAAAGGAACAAGTGCTTAGGAGATGGGTTATCAAACTATTCAGAGTTTGATGGAAGAACCACAATGTGGGAAAATTTACTTGAGAGTTAGAAAGTGCAATGCTAAGAAAGTATCCCTATTCATTTTCTATCTGATTCCGGGACGGAATCCTTTTAAGGAGGGGAGACTGTATTAACCCCAATTTTTGGATTTTTTTGAAACACTTATGAATAGTAATTTTGCTGATTATGCTGAATAAGAAAACTTTTCATGCCACACTATGTAGGGGTTCTTCTATTGTTATTCTGAGATCTTATTAGTACTTTATATGGGATATAAGTGTATGTAAAGATCGTCATTATCCAAATTCGAACACTTTGATTTTTCCCGAAAATCCACCATATACAGAAAGAATTGAGTATAAGGTAACATGATAAAAAGGATTTAAATTCAAGGATTATAAGAAAGGATCATAAAAAGGAATTTAATGTATTGAGAAAGATTAAGGGAACCCAAGTAATAAGATCCCGGGTATGATCCCTCAAACAATAAACGAGAACGAAAGTTAAGCGAACCGTATAACAGATCAGCGGTCATTAGCCAAGTGATTAGGAGTTAATCAAATAGTTAGTGGAGGGTGATGTCATCTCACCAACAAGAAGAGGACAAGTGTGGGATGATGACATAAGGGGATGACTTAAGCATGACAAAAAAGGAGGGATTAGTTGGTTGATTGTGAACCATTCATTCTTTACCATGGTAAGAAGTTAATTAAACAAACAAAAGGATTTCAACCAAGCAAAACAAATCAAAAACACAAAACACAAAGTTGACCTTCATTATCCAACAAGAAGCTCTCGGCTTTTCTTCATTTTCAAGGAGAAAAAAATCAAAATCCAAGATCCAAGCATTGTTAAATCATGATGTAATTATCCAAGGTTCCTTATACATAGATATAGCTATCCCATGAATCTAAGCTTCAATTTCCTTCACAATCTCTTCCAATAATTCAAGGAAGAAGATGGTGAATAGTAACTTTCAAAAAATAACTTTAGTTTTCTTAAATTTTTATGAAAGTTTAAGGTTATACAAGCAAGGATCAAGGTTCTTTTAGGCATTCAAAGCTCTTGTGTTGTGTTAAGAAGCTTTAAGAAGGTATAAACTCCAAACCCTAGCTTTAGTTTTGAGTAATTAGGAATGGCTATGATTGATATAGTATATGAGAAGCATGATGCTTGTTTGTTTAAAGTTTGGTTCAGTTTGTAGAGATTTTGATGGTTGAATCTTGGTTATTAGTTAATGAACCTTAGTATCGTTAGTAGTTTTTGTTGTGATTGAATAAGTTGGATAAAACATGAAGTAATGGACTGATGTGGTGAGGTTTGGAGGGATTTTGGTTGTAATGTTGATTGTGGGTTGAATTGTGGATTGATTGGAGTGGTATAAACTTTGGTAATCGCGTAAACATAGCTGTCGTAATATCCAATTTACTTTAGACTGTTTTGTTCTTAACATCAGGACCTGAGAACTCACTGTTAGGTTTTGACCATTGCCATGATTAGATAGTTCATGTTACGAGCTTCGTTTTGATATGTGGTTCGTATGAATCCGATGTACGGTTTAGGACAAACGACCGTTTTAAGTAACGGCGTTCGCGAACGAACCATTACCCCTCGCCTTACTTTGAAACATAGGTTAAAGACCTTAAAGGACTAATTGGAGTATGAATCATTTATGTAAAGTGTATTAGGCAGTTGGTAAGACACTCGGGAAAGAATCGCCTTAAAAACTCATAATGGTTAATTTATTAAAAATTGTGGAGCCGAGGGTACTCGAGCGACTTAAGAGAATTGTTGAGCGCAAAGCGAGTGTTAGAGTCTAATTGGTTAAAGTATAGATTCATAAGCGACATTGGTTTAATTCCAACTTATATGTTGTTTATAGGTTACCAGACTCGTCCCAAGCCATTTATCACCCCCAGTCGCTCAGGCAAGTTTTCTACCCGTTATACTGTTGTTGTGATGTATATATCTATATGCATTATCTTGTGATAAGTGCATGAATGTTATTAGCAAATCTTGCGATATATTGAAGCATGCTGATATGGCGTATATGCATGTTTGTTTCATAATCTTTATATATATCTGTTGATTCAAATGCTTATAAGTTGCATAATACCTATGCTAGAGATAAGCAGTAGTTGTGTATACCCTTTAGTATAGGGGACCCAAAGGTGAACATTTCCTAAAACCGGGAGTCGATGTTCCCGAGTATATTATATATATTTATATATATATATATAGATATAGTTTTCAAAACTATTAATCGAATAAGGTTTATTCGATAACTTTATTTTTATTAATGAATATTACTTTGAATATTCATTCGAGGACTTATGACTCGGTTTATTTTATTTAATGAATATTAATTTGAATATTCATTCGAGGACTTATGACTCGCTTTATTTTATTTAATGAATATTATTTTGAATATTCATTTGAGGACTTATAACTCCGTTTATTTATTAAATAATATTCTTTATTTTATTAAAGAATAATGTTTCAATAATCAAACTTATTTTCGATTATTCAAATAAAGATCATACTATCGTATAAGTATATCTTTGGTTATTTAATATCCATTTCAAGTATGAGTTTTAAAACTTTTACTTCAATTATTTTTATAAGGATTATCCTTATGGGAATATTATTTAAATAATAATATTCAGATTTCCTCCAACATATCGAGACTGATTTATTTCATTAAATCAGCTTTACTCCAAACATTCTTAAAAATGTTATCGAGTCTTCAAAATGATTTTAAAAGTTAGAGCGGATCCCAAAACTCGTTTTCAGATTTAAGATCTTCCCTTCGAAGGAGACTTGAATATTCGCTCAAAAATCTTGGGGATCCGGCTCTGTGGTGTATTTTATATTCGCAACGAAGTTGCTGTTTTGAGAAAATAATTTGATTACTTGCCCAATGTTCGGGCAGTAAGTCCATCTGATTGAGTCGGCATAAGCGACAGGCCGGGGTACGGTCTATGAAGGTGTAAGAGGCTGGGTGACAGTCCATCCATGCGTGAGTGGCCGGGTAACGGTCCAGCGCGAGGTCCTAATGCGGCCAGGGTGATGACCGGCGAGGAATTCATCCATCTACAGTAGAAAAGGTTACTTATTGGTATCTTTGCCTGATCAACAAGATATCGGGTTTATGCCAAAATTCTTTCTTTCCAAATTCATTGGATATTGCAACTATGTTCATACTTTACATGACAGAGGTTTTCAGGAAATGTATGAGAGATATATATAGATATATATATCGGGACTTAATGAAGTATCTCGTAACTTCATTTCTTTTGAATGATATTTTAAAGACCGAATCTATGCAAGTCTTATCTTGTAGTCTCATCTAGGTGATGAACTTTTGAAACTGGTTATAACTTGAACGGTGGTAGTTCAAGTAGTATTTGGAAAATATATAAGTATATTGGGGTATATTGTAACTTCATCTTTTCAACTTATATCTAGTTAATTATTATCTTATGCATGACAAAGATTTTCAGAAAAATGTTGAGACAAGGTTAGATATATGAGAGCACCTTGCAATGATATTTTTATACAGTTATAAACTGGACTCTATGTATATTATGCATGGAAGAGGATTCTAAGATTTTGAAAAGTATATATACTTATATACTGAATATTTTGCGACTTGGTCGCGTTAAGATATCAGCTTGGTTCATTTCTTTTGACCAAGACTTTCATGAGTACTATGAGAATGCTCATATATTGTTAATCATTATACATATTATTTTGGTGGGCTTGTTGCTCACCCTTGCTTTCTTTTTTCATCACACAATAAAAGATAGAAAAGGATGAACAGGATCAAGCTTCCAATTCGCAAGCGGTTAGGAAATGTTCCGCAGTTTTCTTTAAGCGTTGATGCCGCCGTTGCTGAGGTAGGAACTACCAATAGGCTAGGCTTTCAACTATTGATGAACCAGACTTATGTATAATATGAATTGTAATAATGGCAAGGAATATGTAAATTATTCAGAAACCCTTTTAAGGTGTAACTGTTTATATTTGTGGAATAAAATGACTTGTGTTATTTTTGGTATTCATCTCTGAGACTATAACTTGTGGTGTGTGTGTGTGTATATTGTGGGGTCACAGTACTCAGTAGTTGGTTGACTGTTAAGATTAAGTATTGATAAGGGAAATGGAACTCGTGACAACCCGAATGCCCGACCCCGGATTTGGGGGTGTTACATCTATATACTCTGATAGTGATGTGAATGTTCTGTGACTATTCAATCCAATGAAGATTACTGTACTAGATGCTGACCTAGTAGTTTTTAACATACTAGAAATCCCATGTCTGAATTAGTTGTTTATGTGGAAATTCATTAACACAAGCAAATTCTGATTTTGTGCTTAGTCAAATTTACTTTGTGTATCTTATTACTAAGTCACGAACTAGATTCTTGCTTCTTATCTGTCAAATTTTGATGTCAGTAAATCTTAAGGATGAACCACATGCTTGATAAGCCTCACTTATCAAAAGGAAAGAAAAGAAAATTAAAGTCAAGTACTCCTTTGAGATCTAGAGTAAATATGTGGAAGGGAAGATCCAAGTACATTAGAAAAGCAAATAATTTTTTCTTGGTGAGTTTTCACATTTTCTTATTACTGGAGAAATACTCTGATAATAGCATAAATTCTGATAAGCAGTTGTGACTCACTTACACTGAGAAGCCACTGTGAAAAAGAATGTTAAAAGATGCATAAAATGAGCATAAACAGTTGAGGTGGACTTTTGCATAAATTCATTCTATAGTAGACTTCATTATTAATGACATATTTAAGCACTTTTCTTAGTTATACCTTATTTCTAAGATATACTGAAGTTTATCAGACTTTAATCATTATCTGATATTCTGCTAATGCACACACTCTCACTCCATATGAATAATGAAAATTACTATGGTGATTAAGTTGTTTTTGACAAACAGTTAACTATTATTTGCAAAAATTCTGAGGACAAGTTCTGATGGAAGTTCTGATGATTAAACTCTGAAGAAACAAGTCAATATTTGTATGAAGAATCACAGATACAAACATTCACTTTTTGAGTACAAAAGCCATGTTCTGATGACTGTTAAAATCTGATAATAGTCAAGTTCTGATATTAAATCCTGATGGAAACTCTGATGCTTACATGGCATTATTCTTTACTTGACTTATTTGTGGTAAATACTGAAACGGTCATATTTAATAAGAATATAATTAGGTGAGATAAAAACAGTCATAATCATTTGGGTTAGTGGTAAACGTGTTTGTCTTGAAAAACTGCATGTGCACAGTAATTATTACTTATTTCCCGTGCCCATTAACTCCTGCTTTAACTATTGACTGTTCACATATTTCCTAATTCATTACACATCGGTCTAGGGAGACGCTCATTAAGTTAACTCTACACTTAATCATTATCAGTCCTCTAGTCCCTTGATATTCCATTGGCTATTTAACCGATATTTCATCTCAGACATATCATCTTCTATTCTCACACGAAATCATTCTCTCTCTTTTAATTCTCACTATTTTCCTCCTTCATAAAAATGGTTGTTGTAAACAGGTTTATGAACTATGAAAACTTCAACGCCGAGTTCAGTTATGGTGACTGGGAACAGGAATGGCACGTCACTGCCATTCCTGATGAGATATGGATCTTGGTTCCACAAGAGGTTCAGAAAAATCTCTTGTTCTTTGAGATAGACTATCAACTCCATCATGATCGCTTGGAAGAAGAACGGAGAAAGGCTCTTCTTCAGCAAGAACGGATCATCCGTCTTGCAGTGTTAGTTTTCAGCAGGAGGAGGAACTAATCGATAGCTTTCCTTCCTAGACCAAGGCTGTTAATGTTCACCATCTTAGACTAGGATTATCTTGTAATCTTTTGCATGTAATCTACAAATTTCATAAAATGTACTCTTTTGATATTTTAATGAAATTTCTTTTGATTGCAAGATTTAGTCTTTGTTTATCTCGCATTATGTGCATGTGAATTTTCTAATTGAAGCCTGTTAATCTTTAATTCATCTACTTGAACTGTATTTCTTGATGAATGTTTTGATTAAAATTGTGGTTACTAATAATTTGTGATGATTTGACAAAAAAAATGTTGAATTTGAATCGACATATCCTGAGTTACACTTAGGAAGCACAGGTTCATGCATTAGAACCTGTGACAGTTGAAGCTGAAACTGTGATTTTTCAGAAAGAAACAGAAGCTGAAGGGTCAACCCATCAGATAAATGCTGAAGCTCAAAGTTCTGATACTTTGAAGAGGAAAAGAAATGCTAGTTCTGATGATAAAGGAACTCCTTCACTTTTAAGGAGATTGAAGAAAATGAGGGCTAAAAGGCACATGGCTAAGCCTCCATCTGAGGATACTACTGATGCTGAGGAAGGGGATCAGGAATCTATGATCTCATCAGAACCTGTTGTAATTGAAGCTCTGCCATCCCCTACTCAAGCTCAAGATACTGTGTTAACACCTCATGTCTCTCCTATTAAAGATACGGATGATGCTGAAGAACAAGGCACAAATTCTGAAATTGATATTCACAATCTGAATATTCCTTCTATTCTTTATCTGGAACCTCCTACAGCAGCTCAACTGTAATAACCCCAAAATTTTTGAACTTTTAGTGACCCTTATAAATAGTGTTTTGCTGATTATGCTGGATAAGAAAACTTTCCATGCCCCACTATGGAGGGGTTCTTCTATTGTTATTCTGAGATCTTATTAGTACTTTATATGGGATATAAGTGTATGTAAGGATCGTCAGAATCCAAATTCGAACACTTTAATTTTTCCCGAAAATCCACCATATACCGAAAGAATTGAGTATAAGGGAACAGGATAAAAAGGATTTAAATTCAAGGATTATAAGAAAGGATCATAAAAGGAATATAATGTATTGAGAAAGGTTAAGGGAACCCAAGTAATAAGATCCCGGGTATGATCCCTCAAACGATAAACGAAAACGAAAGTTAAGCGAACCGTATAACAGATCAGCGGTCATTAGCCAAGTAATTAGGAGCTAATCAAAGAGGTTAGTAAGGATGATGTCATCAAACCAATAAGAAGAGGATAAGCATGGAAAGATGACATAAGAATGATGACCTAAGCATGACCAAAAAGGAAGGAAGGTTGGTTGATTATAAACCACACAAAATTCACCATGGTTAAAAGGTAATAAATCAAAACAAAAGTGGATCAACCAAGCCAAACAAATCAAAAAACACAAAAACAAAGTTGACTCTCATTATTCAAGAGAAGCTTTCGGCTTTTCTTCTTTTTCAAAGAGGAAAATTTCAAAGTCCAAGATCCAACCATTGTTAAATTGCAAGGTAATTATCCAAGGTTCCTTATGATTAGTTATGGCTGTCCTAGGAGTTTAAGCTCCAAATTCCTTCACAATCTCTTCCAATAATTCAAGGAAGAAGATGGTGAATAGTAACTTTCAAAAAATAACTTTAGTTTTCTTGAATTTTTATGAAAGTTTAAGGTTATACAAGCAAGGATCAAGGTTCTTTAGGCATTCAAAGCTCTTGTGTTGTGTTAAGAAGCTTCAAGAAGGTATAAACTCCAAACCCTAGCATTAGTTTTGAGTATTTAGGAATGGTTATGATTGATATAGTATATGTGAAGCATGATGCTTGTTTCTTTAAAGTTTGGTTGAGTTTGTAGAGATTTTGATGGTTAAATCTTGGTTATTAGTTAATGAACCTTAATATGGTTAGTAGCTTTTGTTGTGATTGAATGAGTTGGTTAAAACATGAAGTAATGGACTGATGTGGTGAGGTTTGGAGGGATTTTTTGTTGTAATGTTGATTGTGGGTTGATTGTGGATTGATTTGGAGTTGTACAAATTTGGTAATCGCGTAAACATAGCCGTCGTAATGTCCGATTATCCTAGACTGTTTTTGTTCATAACATCAGGACCCGAGAACTCACTGTTAGGTTTTGACCATTGCCATGATTATATAGTTCATGTTACGAGCTTCGTTTTGATATGTGGTTCGCTTGAATCCGATGTGCGGTTTAGGAGAAACGACCGTTTTAAGTAACGACATTTCGCGACCATACTCTTACCCCTCGCCTTACTTTGAAACCTTGGTTAAGGACTTTAAATGACTAATTGGGGTATGAAACAATTATGTTAAGTGGATTAGGCAGTTGATAGGGTACTCGCGAAAGAATCGCCTTAAAACCCTTAATGGTTAATTTATTAAAAATGGTGGAGCCGAGGGTACTCGAGCGACTTAAGTTAATCGTTAAGCACAAAAGCGAACGTTAGGGTCTAATTAGTTAAAGTATAGATTCATAAGTGACTTGGTTTAATTCCAACTTATATGTTGTTTATAGGTTACCAGACTTGTCCCAAGCCATTTATCACCCCCAGTCGCTCAGGCAAGTTTTCTACCCGTTATACTGTTGTTGTGATGTATACATATGTATATGCATTATCTTGTGATAGATGCATGATGGTTAATTAGCAAATCTTGCGATATATTGGAGCATATGATATGGTATATATGCATGTCTGTTTCGTAATCTTGATATATATCTGTTGATTCAAATGCTTATTAGTTGCATAATACCTATGCTAGAGATAAGCAGTAATTGCGTATACCCATAGTATAGGGGACCCAAAGGTGAACATTTTCTAAAACCGGGAGTCGATGTTCCCGAGTATAATATATATATATATATATATTTATATAGATATAGATATAGTTTTCAAAACTATGAATCTGTTAGGTCCCAATGTGTTTGTAGAAGGGGGGTTGAATACAAACGTTACCAAATAATCGAATAAAATGCGGAATAAAAAATGTGAAACAAAATTCAAGTTAAATAAAAATATTATTAAACTTGAAAGGTGTTACAACAACTGTATCGATTACAAGGTATTAATCTCAAATCAATCATCACAAATCTAGAATAAATTCGACATGAACTTTTTCTATTTTTGCAATAATTAGAATCAAATGCTAAACGCAATTTGAGATTAAGTTCTAGGGATTTTGATCCGCTAGATTGATACACAAGAGCAAGATAAAGATTTCTAGTGGATTGGATTTAACTTTACAATCTAGAAATTTAATCTTGAAGTATGCAGATGAAAAGATGAAATATTTCTTCTTGATTTTCTTTTCTGCCTTGTTTCTTGACTTCTGTGTTCTTAATAATATGTTGCTGCTTCTCTGCTTCTTTTTAAATCAACAAACGAATAGAATTGACTTGGCATGACAATCCTATAGCTGGCAAGACTTTCGGTGAGACAATTGAATGAACTAGCAAGACAATCTGAATGAACTAGCAAGACAATCTGAATGAACTAGCATGACAATCAGAATGAACTAGCATGACAATCAGAATGAACTAGCAAGACAATCATCCTCCTAGAGTAACTTTCGGTATGACAATTGAATATGGCCTAGCATGACAATCGGTATGACAATCCTGATTGTCATGCTAGTTCATTTTCAATTGTCTTGCTGATTTAAGACTTGAATTTAATCCAATTAAACTTCTGAAAATTCCTAAAATTAATTCAGAATTAATTAATCAATTAATTCAATTAATAAATAAATTATTCTTCGCAGATATAATTTATTTTCTTAATTAAATTAGATGAATTAATTAATTAATAGAGAATTAATTCTAGTCTTGAGCAGCAACCATTCTTCTGCAAATCTTCTGAAAATCACTGAAAATTATGAATCAATTCCACCACTTCAACGTTGACACTCGATGTACTGTCTGGTTCATGAGTGACTAACTTCCGTGACGTTTCTTCATGTCTTGACTCTGACACTTTGATTTTCTTCAGATTAAATCCTTGTAATTAATTGATACTCTGACGAGATCTCTGTCACTTGATTAAATCCACGATCTTGACTTATATCACTGAGGCATGATCAATTTCTTGAACTTCTTCCAGTGAATTAATTCCTCAAGTCTGTAGATGAACCTTGTCTCTGAATCCTTTGACAGATATTACTTTGCGAGATCTCTCTGATGGTAGTTCCACTATTTACTTATTACATTCTTATTTGAGTTGAGTTGAATCCTCGAATATACAAATAGGTTATGACATATGACTTACAATCTCCCCCTATTTGTTTGTTAGACAATAACACACAAATACCTAGAGGATAACTCAACTAACAAATAAGAAAAAGATATAAACATACATGCAAAGTAAATAGCAGAAAAGTTCTGGATGAGATTTAACATTTTCCAGATTCCAAGTAGATGTTCCTCTAGACTGAACATATCTTCAAGTAGTTCCATCTTTGTAACACCCCCAGATCCGGGGTCGGGAATCCGGGTTGTCACGGTCTTTCTTTCCACAATATCACTTTACTTAATTAATAATAAATACCCTCATGCTGTGACCCCACACTAACACACACCACAACTCGTTATAGTCTCAGAGATGAAATTGAAATAAGTACAAGTCTTTGAATCCACAATTTAAAATTATTACAACCCAAAATGATTACTTGATAATTTACAGTTAATTGCCATTATCTGCCACAAGTTATAATTATACATAATTGGATTCTCAAAAGTAGATGGTCTAAACTACAATGGATCTACCTCTGCAGCTATAGCAGCTACAATATCAGCGGGAAGACGCGGGACGCTTCCCACGCGCTTGCGCTGGGTCTGCTGGAGTCTGGCCATCTCTCCTAACTGTTGTTGTGTGATGAAGAAATAAAGCAAGAGTGAGCCTTACAGCTCGCAAGATAATATGTAGTGATAACAATAATACCAGTATCTAAATGGATACTTACTAAAATCTTTATCGTGTGTAAGATAATTACTTACTAGATATAAGTAAAAACAAGGAATGAAGTTATCAATACTTCCCCACACTTATATCATTTATAAAGCTACTTGAACTATCACCGTTCAAAGTATAATTAAATTCACGAGGTCATCCCATAGATGAGACCACAAATAAACTTGAAAATATTTGATCTTTGAAATATTTTGAAAAGAAATGAAGTTACGAGATACTTCATTCAATGGATACACCAATAAAAATGTTTGACCCTGTCAATGCTTCGGCAACCACCCATTAGTAGCCTTTCGATCGAAATGCTACGGGTAGTGTTGCAGAATTATCCAAATGGATGATGAACTCATTACGGGAGTTTACCGCGCCAGGAAGACCACTTACGATGATCAGTCGTAGTAGTACAACCCCACCATTTTCTACATGTAGAGGAGAACCTGTCGGATTTACTTGTCAACCGAACACTGAACTCCTAAGGAATGGACCGCCTTAGCGGAACTTCCAGGCCATTTGGGCCAATATAATAAGGCTGGGCCGGCGCTACTCGACCACTTACGCCACTCCTAGTTCAGATGAAATCCATGACTCTGAAACGTAAAGCTCGTTTCCCCCTTTCCCCAAGTAGAAACTTGTTGATACGGCTCCACCAAGAAGTCGTATCTAGTTGGAAAGGAAAACTCACCGATATTTCCCAGGCGATGCCTGTTAATGGATTAACTTGTTCCAAGAATTTTACTTCCCGAATATTGGGTAAGTAATCAAAAAAACTCTTTTACCAAGACAGCAACCTTGTTGCGAATATAAAACACACCACCGAGCCGGATCCCCCATGTTTTGAGCGAGTATTTAAATCCCCTTTTTAAAAGGAAGATCTTAAATATAAAAATAGTTTTGGGATCCGCTCTATCTTTTGAAAATCATTTTAAAGACTCGAAAACACTTTAAAGAGTGTTTGGAGTAAAACTGATTTAATGAAGTAAATCAGTCCCCAGAATATTTAGAAAATGTCTGAATATTATTATTTAAATAATATTCCCATAAAAAAAATAATCTTTATAAAATAATTGAAGTAGAAGTATTAAAACTTATACTTGAAATGAATAGCAAATAATCAAAGATATACTTATACGAAAGTAATATCTTTATTTGAATAATCAAAAATAAGTTTGATTATCGACACCTTATTCTTTAATAAAATAAAGAACATATCTCAGCAAATAATCGGAGTCATAGATCCTCAAATGAATATTCAAATAATATTCAATAAATAAAATAAGCTGAGTCATAATACCTCGAATGAATATTATAAATAATATTCATTAAATAAAAAGAAAGGAGTCATACATCCTCAAATGAATATTCAAATAATATTCAATAAATAAAATAAGCTGAGTCATAATACCTCGAATGAATATTATAAATAATATTCATTAAATAAAATAAAGGAGTCATACATCCTCAAATGAATATTCAAATAATATTCAATAATAAAATGAAGTTTAAAGTTATCGAATAAACCTTATTCGATTAATAGTTTGGAAAACTATAACCATATATATATATAAATATATATATATATATATATATCCATATCCATATAAAATCTACTCGGGATCCTCGACTCCCGGTTTTAGAAAATATTTTCACCCTTGGGTCCCTATACTAAGGGTATATGCAAGATACAACTATCCTCTAGCATAGGTATTATCAAATAAACCAACAGATATATATCTCAAGAATATAAAACAGGCATGCATATATACCATATCACATGCTACAATATATCGCAACATTTGCTAAATAACAATCATGCAATATCACAAGATAATGCATATACATACATTTACATCACAACAACAGTGTATCGGATAGAATACTTGCCTGAGCGACTTGGGGGTGAGAAAGGCTCGGGACGAGTCTGGCAACCTATAAACAACAAGTAAGTTGGAATTAAACCAAAATCACTTGTAAGTCTATGCTTTAACTAACTTAGACTCTAATGCTAGTTTTACGCTCACCGATTCGCTTAAGTCACTCGGGTACCCTCGGCTCCACCATTTTTAATAACTTGACCTTTACGAGTTTTAACGCGATTCCTTCGCGAATGACTTACCAACTGCCTAACACACTTACCATAAATGTTTCACACATTAATTAATCCTTTTTGGTCTTTAACCTACATTCCAAAGTAAGGCGAGGGAAAAAGTTTCGTTCGTGAAACACCGTTACTTGAAACGGTCGTTTCTCCTAAACCGTAAATCGGAATCGGACGAACTACATATCAAAACGAAGCTCGTAACATGAGCTATCTAAACATGGCAGTGGTCACAATTTAACAGGGGGTTCTCGGGTCCTAATGCTATGCACAAAAACAGTCCAAAGAAAATCGGACATTACGACGGCTATGTTTACGCGATTTCCCATTTTTTAAACTACCCACAATCAACACAAACCATCCTCAAATCCAACACACAACAAACACCCATCCTTATCACATCATAACAACCCCAACCAATTCAATTTAACCAATCATACATATGCTTAACCTAACTTTAATCATGCTTTAAGTTTCTTTAAATCAAAACCACTAAATTATCATTTCATTTCACCACCATTCCAAATCTCAACTCTAAACATAACAACAAGATACCATAACATCTTACTCATCAAAATCACTTTATAATATATATGAACCTAGGGTTTGAAAGTGGTATACCTTCCTTGGATTGGTGGGTGAAGCTAGGAAGCCTTAATAAGCTTGGAGTAGTCTTAAGAAAGCTTGGATCTTCAAGAAAACAAGAAAAAAAACTCAAGTTAAAACTTGAAAACACTATTCATTGTCTTCTCCAATGATTAAATCAAGAAGCTAGAGAAAGAATTTGTGGCTTAAACTTATGATATAGCCATTACTAAGCATAAAGAAGGTTAGGGAATTTTCTTACCAATTAAGGATGCTTGGATCTTGATTTTGGAAATTTTATGCCTTGGAAAATGAAGAAGGCCGAGAGCAAATATGAGGAATATGCCTTGGCTGATTTTTTGATGAAATGATTTGCTAGTTGGTTGGCTTGGTTTTGTTTTTGATTTAGCAAATTACCACCTTGTCCTTGAATTTGTGTGGTCTTAAATCAACCACACTTCCTTCCTTCCATGTCATGCTTATGTCACCCCTATGATGTCATCCTCCCTTCCTTGTCTCCTTTCTATTGGTTGGATGACATCACTCCCCTTAAACCCTTTGATTAACTCCCTAATCGTTTGCCTAATGACCGCTGATCTGTTGCACGGTTCGCTTAACTTTCGTTCTCGTTTATCGTTTGAAGGATCATACCCGGGATCTTATTACTTAGGTTCCCTTGACCTTTCTCAATACATTATATTCCTTTTTATGATCCTCTATTATAATCCTTTAATTTAAATCCTTTTTATCCTGTTACCTTATACTCAATTCTCTCCGTATCTTGTGGATTTCCGGGAAAAACCAAAGTGTTCGGAATTGGGTTCTGACGATATTTACATACACTTATATACTTCATATAGTACTAATAAAATCCCAGAATATCCATAACAGAACCCCTACATAGTGTGGCGTGAAAAGTTTTCTCATTCAGCTAAAACACTATTCACAAGGGTTACAAAAAGTTGAAAAAAATTTTGGGGTTATTACAGTCTCCCCTCCTTAAAAGGATTCCGTCCCGGAATCAAACAGAAAACAATTGGGGGTACTTTTCTAGCATTGCGCTCTCTAGTTCCCAAGTCGATTCTTCCACATTATGATTCTGCCATAGTACTCTGACTAGCTTGATCACCTTGTTCCGAAGCACCTGCTCCTTCTTATCCATAATCCTTACTGGCTTCTCCACGTAAGTTAGATCTGGCTGCATATCCACCTGCTCGTACTCCACTATGTGCCTGGCATCTCGATGATACCTCCTTAGCATTGACACGTGGAACACATTATGAACTTGTTGCAAATTAGGGGGTAGGGCTAGCTCGTAAGCTAACTTTCCAATCCGTCTTAATATCTCAAAAGGTCCAATGTATCTTGGGCTTAGTTTTCCTTTCTTTCCGAACCTCATTAATCCCTTCCAAGGGGATACTTTCAACAGTACTAAGTCCCCTACCTCATATTCCTTGTCCTTTCGGGCTAGGTCTGCATATTTCTTCTGTCTGTCTTGGGCTGCTACAAGTCGCCCTCTGATAAGATCCACTATATCTTTGGTCCTTTGGACCACTTCGGGTCCGAGCATCTTCCGCTCTCCTACTTCATCCCAGTATAAGGGAGATCGACACCTTCTTCCGTACAAGGCCTCATAAGGCGGCATCCCGATGCTAGCATGAAAGCTATTGTTATAAGAAAACTCGATCAACGGCAGGTGATCATCCCAACTTCCTTTAAGGTCTATTGCACAGACTCTCAACATATCCTCTAGTGTCTGGATGGTCCTTTCACTCTGTCCATCCGTCTGGGGATGGTACGCGGTACTCATATTTAACTTGGTCCCCGCACATTCCTGAAAGCTCCTCCAAAATCTGGAGTTGAACCTTGGGTCTCGGTCTGAGACAATGGACGCTGGGACTCCATGTCGCGTCACTATTTCCTTAAGGTAAATGTCCACCAGTCTATCGACTGTATATCTCTCGTTGATAGGAATGAAATGAGCTGACTTTGTCAGTCGGTCTATAATTACCCAAATGGCGTCGTGATTGGCTTTCGTCCTTGGCAAGCCTACAACAAAATCCATCGCTATCTGTTCCCATTTCCATTCGGGAATCTCCAGGGGTCGCAAAAGTCCACTGGGTCTCTGGTGCTCTGCCTTTACTCTTTGGCAAGTCAAACACTTGTTCACCCATTCTGCTACGTCCCTCTTCATGTTGGGCCACCAGTAATATTCCTTCAAATCCCTATACATCTTGGTACTTCCTGGGTGAATGGAATACCTTGAACTATGGCTTTCATCCAAAATCTCATCTTTAAGTTCTTGAACATTCGGAACCCAAATTCGGTAGGAGTACCTCATTATCCCTTTATCATCTTTCTCAGTATGGATCTCTTCTCCAGTCATTGACTTTCTGTCTTCATTCATTATTTTCTCTTGGCACAATCTGATCTTTTCCAATAATTCTGGCTGCATTGAGATCTCAAAAAGCTTTTCAGTTCCGGTTCCGGTTACCTTTACCTCTATTTCCATTTTCTCAAAATCCCTTATCAACTCTTCCGAGGTCGTTATCATTCTGAGTCTTTCCTTTCTACTAAGGGCATCAGCCACCACATTGGCTTTCCCTGGATGATAGAGAATCTCACAATCGTAGTCCTTGATTAGTTCTAACCATCTCCTCTGGCGCATGTTGAGCTCTTTCTGCGTAAATATGTACTTGAGGCTCTTATGGTCTGTGAAAATCTCGCACTTCTCTCCATACAAGTAGTGCCTCCAAATTTTTAAAGCAAATACTATTGCTGCGAGCTCAAGGTCATGAGTAGGATATCTAACCTCGTATTCCTTCAATTGTCTTGACGCATACGCAATAACTTTTCCGTGCTGCATAAGCACACATCCTAATCCTTTGTGCGACGCGTCACTATATATCACAAAATCTCCTTTTCCATCCGGCAATGCCAGTACCGGAGCCGTTATCAACCTTTTCTTTAATTCCTGAAAACTGTTCTCGCATTTCTCCGTCCACTCAAACTTCTCTGTCTTACGAGTAAGTCGTGTCAAAGGGGCTGCGATCTTCGCAAAGTCCTGCACAAATCTACGATAGTAGCCGGCCAATCCTATGAAACTCCTCACCTCTGTGGGTGTGGTTGGCCTTTCCCAATTTGAGACTGCCTCTATCTTGGAGGGGTCGACCAATACTCCTTCTTTATTGATCACATGTCCTAAAAACTGTACTTCATTCCGCCAGAATTCACACTTCGAGAATTTGGCATATAACTGCTCCTCTCTGAGTATTCCTAGAGCTATCCTCAAATGCTCTGCATGTTCTGCCTCAGTCCTTGAGTAGATCAAAATATCATCGATAAAAACTATCACACACTTGTCCAAGTACTTCTTAAATACTCTATTCATTAAATCCATGAAGGCTGCTGGGGCATTGGTTAATCCAAAGGACATTACCAAGAACTCATAATGCCCATACCTGGTACGGAACGCTGTCTTGGAAATATCTTCGGGCTTAATCTTTAGTTGGTGATATCCAGTTCTCAGGTCAATCTTGGAGAAATAAACAGCATCCTTTAGCTGGTCGAACAGATCGTCTATTCTAGGTAATGGGTACCTGTTCTTTATGGTTAGTTTGTTCAACTCTCGATAGTCTATGCACAACCTCATGCTCCCATCTTTCTTCTTAACAAATAAAACTGGTGCTCCCCACGGAGACACACTGGGTCTTATCATACCCTTATCCAAGAGTTCCTGCAATTGGATAGCTAATTCCTTCATTTCTAACGGGGCTAACCGGTAAGGTGCTTTTGAAACTGGCGCCGTCCCTGGGGCCAACTCAATAGCAAATTCAATCACTCTATCGGGTGGTAATCCCGGAAGGTCTTGGGGGAATACATCTTCAAATTCGTTGACTACTGGAATATCTTGTAAGTTGGGCACCTCCTTCTGTGTGTCCACCACATAGGCTAGGTAAGCCTCACTTCCTTTTCGTAGCATCCTTCTGGCCTGAGCCATGGTCAAAAATTTCTGCGTCTGCCTCTTTTCTCTAAATATAATTTCTTTCTTCCCGGGGATATTTAACTTAACTTTCTTCCCTTTACAGTCTATCTGAGCATCGTTGCTAGATAGCCAGTCCATTCCCAAAATCACATCAAACTCCCCTAATTTAAAAGGAATCAGATCAACACTGAAAGATTGCTCCCCTATGCCTATCTCGCAGGCGGGGTGAATCTGGTTAACAGGAATAATCTCATGATTGGCTATTTCTACTTGCAAGGGTTCTATCAAGGGTTTAGCCTTAAGTCTTAACCTACGCGCAAAGTCCTTTGATATAAAAGATTTAGTTGCTCCCGAATCAAATAAAACATTTGCACTGACTGAATTTAGAGAAAGGGTACCTGCTATCACATCTGAATCTTTCATAGCATCCTGGACTGTCATGTTGAAAGTCCTCGCAGTAGGTGGCTTATTAGAAGCAGCCCTGCTTGCTCCCGAAGCTGCTGGTTTGTTCATTGGGCATTCTCTCTTCCAATGACCCTGGCGTCCACACTGATGACAAGTGGTGGTTGGAATGACGGCAGGGGCTGACGAAGGGCATTTGTGAGAATAGTGGCCCACTTGCCCACACTTAAAGCAGGTTACTGGCTTTCCTTTACACTCCCCAGTGTGATTCCTTCCACAAGTGTTACAGGTTGGCAATGGGGGTCGAGACTGGTTGGAATAGGACATTCTTGACTTCTGGCCGCCCTGGCTCACACTCACACTCATTGGTCGCTTAAACCCAGTGTTCCTTCCTGGTAGGGACACTGCTCCTCGATTAAACCTAGTTGGGAAGCTCCTTCCTGCGGAACCTCCACCCATGCTCATACTTTTCCTCTTTATTCCTTTCTTCTCTCTTTCCTTCTGCATCTGTTCACTTCCGACTTCTACAATCGTTGCTTTTTGCACCAGAGTGGCATAGTCCGTAAGCTCAAGGATTGCCACCCTATTCTGAATCCATGGTTTCAGTCCCTGCTGAAACCTCCTAGCTTTCTTTTCCTCAGTGCTCACAAACTCCGGCACAAACCTTGATAATTCAGTAAATTTCGCTTCGTACTCTGCTACAGACAAATCATTCTGCTTTAGCTCCAAGAACTTGAGCTCCATCTGGTTTTCCATAAACCTCGGGAAATACTTTCCCAGAAACAACTGACTAAATCTCTCCCAGGTTATAATAGCATCTGTCTCCATGTTTTTCTTGGCCTCCCACCAGTAGTTAGCTTCTCCTTTCAGAAGGTAGGTAGCAAATACAGTTTTCTGTGCCTCATCGATACTCAAAATCTCAAAAGATTTCTCCATCTCCTTTAACCATGCCCTTGCCTCAACTGGGTCGGCTGATCCGTGGAACTCAGGGGGCTTAAGGGACTTAAAAGCCCTGAAAGAGTTTGCCACTGCATTGTTACTTCCTTGAGGGGGTGGGTTGGGTTGACGTTCCAAATTCTGTCTTAGGAGTTGCATGAACTGGCTCATGGGATCCATGCCTGGGTTTGGTACTGGTTGCTCAACCTCGGTTTCTCCTTCTTCAGCCTCTACCTCGAATCCCTCAACATCATACGTTTCCTCTTCCTCTTCATACAGGGAGTCATCCTGTTCCACATAATCCTCATCTTCCTCTTCACTGTGATCTTGGTTTCTATTGTCCTGATTATGGCTTCCCTGGTCCTCAGACCCAGGGTTCGCCCTAGTTCCAATCTTTCTTGGCGGCATGATTCTGATAATAATAAAAACAATTATTGGGAAAAATTCAACGTTAGGTCACAATCATATACAACATTGTGCCTTGCACAGCTCTTATAATGGGGAGAACGTATATCGCAATTCTATTATTTTAAGAAAGTTCTAATACGAAGTGCAGTAATAACAATAATAAAACAGTGATCCCGTCACTATGGAACTGAACTGAAAGGAAACAAATATATACATAATGCGAGAATACATAGTTTGATCTGGTCAAAAGTACAACAGTGCTACAGTCATCTGTCCCAAAAGTGATACACAAGAGTCTATCTGTCTAGTCAGAAAAAGGGATGCTATATACAAGTCAACTATCCCGGAAAATTGGCTCTTACTAAGGCCTCGGCTAACTAGACAACTAGACTATTCCATCATCAATCCTGAATCACACACCGGAACGGGTCAGCTCCCAAACCCTTTCCATCGCACGACGGAAGATATAGTCGGCCTGCCGCCTAGAGATCCTACCATGCCTGTCCCCCTGGAGAGATCTGAGTCTCGCTCGGGACGTGAGCTCTATCCCTGTAAGCTCCCTCCTCAAGGATCGGGGTATAGAAGCCCTGGTCTCATAAGCTCGGGTACGCCTACCCGCCCTCTCTGCATCCAACTCCCTCCTGGCCTCATCCAGTCGGGCCTCGGCAACAGCCACTCGGGTCCTCAAAACATCCTGAACATATCCATGAGCTAACGAAGACTGCCTCTGGGCAGGGTCAAGAGGTGGTGAATCCGGAGCCGCTGAGGGTGCCTCCTCGGTCTGCCTAGGCTCGGAAGTATGGGTCTCTGAGCTGTCATCATCAGGAATCCAAGATAGTGGTGGAGGGGTAGGGGCTCTGACCACCGGAAGTGTGGGTAAAGGGATACCAGCATACACTACCATAGATCCAACACGCTCCTCAGCTACTGGGACCTCATCCGGGTCCTCCTCATCTGGAATAGCAATAACCTCTGTCTCTGACTCCTCTGAGGGGTCCTCCTCATCTGAAACAGCAATGACCTCCGTCTCAGGCTCCTCTGGGGGGTCCTCCTCATCCTCCTCCATCTCAGGCTCCTCCTGATCCTCAACATCCAGCAATGCCTCATCATGCTCACGCTCGTACATCTCAGGGTCCTCCATCTCAGGCGCCTACACATTAAACGAGCTAAGTTACTATCATGATACTTATAAGGGTTCCCGTAAGGGTTTTAGCTGTCAGTACTACTTTAAGTAGTCCGACCATGAACTTGGCAAGAGTTCTTATTATCTTTGTGAGTTTATTATTTTATCGTCGCATCATCTCTGAGGTTTATAACGCTTAGCTCTGATACCATTTCTGTAACACCCCCAGATCCGGGGTCGGGAATCCGGGTTGTCACGGTCTTTCTTTCCACAATATCACTTTACTTAATTAATAATAAATACCCTCATGCTGTGACCCCACACTAACACACACCACAACTCGTTATAGTCTCAGAGATGAAATTGAAATAAGTACAAGTCTTTGAATCCACAATTTAAAATTATTACAACCCAAAATGATTACTTGATAATTTACAGTTAATTGCCATTATCTGCCACAAGTTATAATTATACATAATTGGATTCTCAAAAGTAGATGGTCTAAACTACAATGGATCTACCTCTGCAGCTATAGCAGCTACAATATCAGCGGGAAGACGCGGGACGCTTCCCACGCGCTTGCGCTGGGTCTGCTGGAGTCTGGCCATCTCTCCTAACTGTTGTTGTGTGATGAAGAAATAAAGCAAGAGTGAGCCTTACAGCTCGCAAGATAATATGTAGTGATAACAATAATACCAGTATCTAAATGGATACTTACTAAAATCTTTATCGTGTGTAAGATAATTACTTACTAGATATAAGTAAAAACAAGGAATGAAGTTATCAATACTTCCCCACACTTATATCATTTATAAAGCTACTTGAACTATCACCGTTCAAAGTATAATTAAATTCACGAGGTCATCCCATAGATGAGACCACAAATAAACTTGAAAATATTTGATCTTTGAAATATTTTGAAAAGAAATGAAGTTACGAGATACTTCATTCAATGGATACACCAATAAAAATGTTTGACCCTGTCAATGCTTCGGCAACCACCCATTAGTAGCCTTTCGATCGAAATGCTACGGGTAGTGTTGCAGAATTATCCAAATGGATGATGAACTCATTACGGGAGTTTACCGCGCCAGGAAGACCACTTACGATGATCAGTCGTAGTAGTACAACCCCACCATTTTCTACATGTAGAGGAGAACCTGTCGGATTTACTTGTCAACCGAACACTGAACTCCTAAGGAATGGACCGCCTTAGCGGAACTTCCAGGCCATTTGGGCCAATATAATAAGGCTGGGCCGGCGCTACTCGACCACTTACGCCACTCCTAGTTCAGATGAAATCCATGACTCTGAAACGTAAAGCTCGTTTCCCCCTTTCCCCAAGTAGAAACTTGTTGATACGGCTCCACCAAGAAGTCGTATCTAGTTGGAAAGGAAAACTCACCGATATTTCCCAGGCGATGCCTGTTAATGGATTAACTTGTTCCAAGAATTTTACTTCCCGAATATTGGGTAAGTAATCAAAAAAACTCTTTTACCAAGACAGCAACCTTGTTGCGAATATAAAACACACCACCGAGCCGGATCCCCCATGTTTTGAGCGAGTATTTAAATCCCCTTTTTAAAAGGAAGATCTTAAATATAAAAATAGTTTTGGGATCCGCTCTATCTTTTGAAAATCATTTTAAAGACTCGAAAACACTTTAAAGAGTGTTTGGAGTAAAACTGATTTAATGAAGTAAATCAGTCCCCAGAATATTTAGAAAATGTCTGAATATTATTATTTAAATAATATTCCCATAAAAAAAATAATCTTTATAAAATAATTGAAGTAGAAGTATTAAAACTTATACTTGAAATGAATAGCAAATAATCAAAGATATACTTATACGAAAGTAATATCTTTATTTGAATAATCAAAAATAAGTTTGATTATCGACACCTTATTCTTTAATAAAATAAAGAACATATCTCAGCAAATAATCGGAGTCATAGATCCTCAAATGAATATTCAAATAATATTCAATAAATAAAATAAGCTGAGTCATAATACCTCGAATGAATATTATAAATAATATTCATTAAATAAAAAGAAAGGAGTCATACATCCTCAAATGAATATTCAAATAATATTCAATAAATAAAATAAGCTGAGTCATAATACCTCGAATGAATATTATAAATAATATTCATTAAATAAAATAAAGGAGTCATACATCCTCAAATGAATATTCAAATAATATTCAATAATAAAATGAAGTTTAAAGTTATCGAATAAACCTTATTCGATTAATAGTTTGGAAAACTATAACCATATATATATATAAATATATATATATATATATATATATATATCCATATCCATATAAAATCTACTCGGGATCCTCGACTCCCGGTTTTAGAAAATATTTTCACCCTTGGGTCCCTATACTAAGGGTATATGCAAGATACAACTATCCTCTAGCATAGGTATTATCAAATAAACCAACAGATATATATCTCAAGAATATAAAACAGGCATGCATATATACCATATCACATGCTACAATATATCGCAACATTTGCTAAATAACAATCATGCAATATCACAAGATAATGCATATACATACATTTACATCACAACAACAGTGTATCGGATAGAATACTTGCCTGAGCGACTTGGGGGTGAGAAAGGCTCGGGACGAGTCTGGCAACCTATAAACAACAAGTAAGTTGGAATTAAACCAAAATCACTTGTAAGTCTATGCTTTAACTAACTTAGACTCTAATGCTAGTTTTACGCTCACCGATTCGCTTAAGTCACTCGGGTACCCTCGGCTCCACCATTTTTAATAACTTGACCTTTACGAGTTTTAACGCGATTCCTTCGCGAATGACTTACCAACTGCCTAACACACTTACCATAAATGTTTCACACATTAATTAATCCTTTTTGGTCTTTAACCTACATTCCAAAGTAAGGCGAGGGAAAAAGTTTCGTTCGTGAAACACCGTTACTTGAAACGGTCGTTTCTCCTAAACCGTAAATCGGAATCGGACGAACTACATATCAAAACGAAGCTCGTAACATGAGCTATCTAAACATGGCAGTGGTCACAATTTAACAGGGGGTTCTCGGGTCCTAATGCTATGCACAAAAACAGTCCAAAGAAAATCGGACATTACGACGGCTATGTTTACGCGATTTCCCATTTTTTAAACTACCCACAATCAACACAAACCATCCTCAAATCCAACACACAACAAACACCCATCCTTATCACATCATAACAACCCCAACCAATTCAATTTAACCAATCATACATATGCTTAACCTAACTTTAATCATGCTTTAAGTTTCTTTAAATCAAAACCACTAAATTATCATTTCATTTCACCACCATTCCAAATCTCAACTCTAAACATAACAACAAGATACCATAACATCTTACTCATCAAAATCACTTTATAATATATATGAACCTAGGGTTTGAAAGTGGTATACCTTCCTTGGATTGGTGGGTGAAG
Organism: Apium graveolens; assembly: GCF_009905375.1. NCBI lineage: Eukaryota > Viridiplantae > Streptophyta > Magnoliopsida > Apiales > Apiaceae > Apium > Apium graveolens. The sequence goes on along the minus strand of NC_133652.1, from coordinate 141,177,668 downwards.
CTAGGAAGCCTTAATAAGCTTGGAGTAGTCTTAAGAAAGCTTGGATCTTCAAGAAAACAAGAAAAAAAACTCAAGTTAAAACTTGAAAACACTATTCATTGTCTTCTCCAATGATTAAATCAAGAAGCTAGAGAAAGAATTTGTGGCTTAAACTTATGATATAGCCATTACTAAGCATAAAGAAGGTTAGGGAATTTTCTTACCAATTAAGGATGCTTGGATCTTGATTTTGGAAATTTTATGCCTTGGAAAATGAAGAAGGCCGAGAGCAAATATGAGGAATATGCCTTGGCTGATTTTTTGATGAAATGATTTGCTAGTTGGTTGGCTTGGTTTTGTTTTTGATTTAGCAAATTACCACCTTGTCCTTGAATTTGTGTGGTCTTAAATCAACCACACTTCCTTCCTTCCATGTCATGCTTATGTCACCCCTATGATGTCATCCTCCCTTCCTTGTCTCCTTTCTATTGGTTGGATGACATCACTCCCCTTAAACCCTTTGATTAACTCCCTAATCGTTTGCCTAATGACCGCTGATCTGTTGCACGGTTCGCTTAACTTTCGTTCTCGTTTATCGTTTGAAGGATCATACCCGGGATCTTATTACTTAGGTTCCCTTGACCTTTCTCAATACATTATATTCCTTTTTATGATCCTCTATTATAATCCTTTAATTTAAATCCTTTTTATCCTGTTACCTTATACTCAATTCTCTCCGTATCTTGTGGATTTCCGGGAAAAACCAAAGTGTTCGGAATTGGGTTCTGACGATATTTACATACACTTATATACTTCATATAGTACTAATAAAATCCCAGAATATCCATAACAGAACCCCTACATAGTGTGGCGTGAAAAGTTTTCTCATTCAGCTAAAACACTATTCACAAGGGTTACAAAAAGTTGAAAAAAATTTTGGGGTTATTACAATCTTCATTTGTACAACCACATTTCCTGTTGAGAAGCCCATATCTCTTGCTTCTCCCCCTATGAGAATCAACTGATTAAAGAAGATCACCTTCGTTTTACCACCTCTCCCGTACAATAGGATCCGCAGATAAAAACCAATGGTACTCCCCTAACTGCTTCTTCCCTTACTAGGAAATCACCTTGTGTTTACCACCTCTCCCGTACAATAGGATCCGTAGTTAGAAACAACAATGGTGTGGTGTAGTGTACATTTTTCTTTTTCTTCCTCCCTGCTATTTCTCCCCCTTAGTTGAGGAATCCTCCAAACTATTACTTAAGCTTTTATCTCCCCCTTAAAGAAGGAATGTATGCTGTCGTCTGAAGGAGTTCTCATATTTCACTTGGTTGGAAAAGAAATAACAAGTGTTTCTCTTTCTTCCTCACTGTGAGTGTGTGATTCTGTTTTAGTGTACCTCACATGTGTTTCACTCTTCTCTCCACTCGTGTTTACACTCTTTCTCACAAGTGTATCACTCCTCTCATAGCTCCATAATCCAGCTGTACCTGCAAGGAAAATCACCTTAGCCATCCTTAAAGGAGGTCACAGGTGGTGCAATGGGAGTTCACAAATCCCCATCCTTGTTAAACTCGTCAGATAAATCTGAGTCATAATCTACAAGTTGCTAGTTTCCCTTTTAGGGTTCCAGATTTGAATTCTGGGAAGGTAAACAATGATCCAACGATTTTAGCATAAAGATCAAGGTTCCCTTCTAATGTCTGTGAAGACATTTCCTTGTGACTCATCAGGTAATATCTGAATCATTGTCAACAAGTTGCCGATCTGCACCTATGTCAGATCCACTATCCGCAGATGCATCCAGGGGATTTAAGCCTGGGGAGGTAGATACTGACCACTGACATATGGCTTTTGGATCAGTATCCTCTCCTAACACCTATAAAGGCAATTGGTCCACTAACGAACCTTGAACAATCGAATCTGACCTTAAAATGGTCGAAACTCTTGTTTCCGTCAACTCATCCTTTGTGTGTGTAACCTCTCCTTGTGCATCAAGAATTGTTTATGTTTGAAGTGGTGACACTACATCGGATACCTTGGCCGATAGGCAAAATTCAATAGACTCACCCTGTTGAGAGAATGAATCTAGTAACTGTTTTTGTGCCTTTTCAGCCATTACATCTTTTTAAGAAGATGTATGGGGGCTAGCAGTTGTCTCGGTTTAAATACTACTCATCTATGTAGGAGACAGAGCTACTGGGTTGACTACAGAACCTTCCTTATGTGGTGCACTAGGCACTATCTCCCTCACGCTCATTCATACTACATTTAGTGGTAAGAGAGTGTTGGTTGGTTCTGTTTTTGTGTTTGTCTTTACAGTCTGGGATAGACGTTGTGGGTTTTCAACCTCATGACTGTCAATGAAAGAAAGTCATTGGAGACTGAACCTGTAACACAGAACATATGGTAATAGAGAGAAAATGATTTACAATAGTGATTTCAAAAGATTTTACATGAAATAAGAAATCACTAATGTAGAAAGAAGTTTATTTTTTTTTGTTTTTCAAAATGAATGAGTTTTTGATAAAACATTGATCACTTAGGGTAAAGTCTAAGTAATTCTCATTCATGTCAAAAGCTTACTAATATCTGCAACATAATGTTAACAACATATCATTGACCGATACTTGTCAAGTACTTTAGATACTAATTGTTATGTTGCATAATCAATATACCACTGCACATATAAAACAATATGTTTGTGCTTAGTGATAAAATAGTTATAAATATGACGACTCTACTAGTTCATATAAGATTACAACTTCTGTTAGAGTGCCATACCATGTCCTTGACGATTGCTTGAGCAGTATACTAGTTCATACCAACCTGAAGTGAGATTGTGAAGAAGAGATTGCATAGTCCAATAGATCTGCAGCTGCAAAGTCCATAAACTGTGGTGCACTGACTTCCTCTTTTAACTCACCAATCAGGAGTACACTTGTACACATCTTACTAGAGTACAATTCCAAGTGTAATGTGCAGCAGGTGCCTGATATGTCATAATATTCTCAAGTCTCGTCACTGGTGCTATATGTTAGATACTGCTTCCTGATAATAACCTAGCACAATATACAAAATTACAATGATAACATTCCCAGCTTGTAAACAGCCATATCCCTCAGATAAACCTTTGCTGTTATCTCCAAAGGTAACCAGGGGGCCAGCTTTCTCAATCCACATTTGATAGCAGGGCTCTATCTCCGGTCATATGTCTTGATGATCCACTGTCAAGAATCCACACTACCGGTTACACCTGTTTAATGCCCTGCACTTCAAATGGATTAGACCTTCTTCGGAACCCAAACTTGGTTGGGCCCGGCATACTTGTAGAACTGTCCTTTATCAGGCAAAACAACATTTTTAATTTTAATTGTCTCAACTTTCTCAATGACTGAACATTTGACCTTGTAAACAGCCTTAACAAATTTCTGTTTAAGCTTAGGCACAAATGTCTCCTTTCTAGCCTTAGAAGGACTAGCAGTCTTAGACCTATCATGCTTCATGTTATTCACATGCTGACGAGGAGTAGTCTTATCATTAGACACATGCTTACCATTAAAATAAGCATACATCATATTAAAAGCACAAGACATACAATTAGCAACACCACATGCTTTATGAGAGTGATTAACAGCAGGTAATTTATGCATGGTAGACATGGCATTATTGTTATCCAACTCATGTGTGTCTGAGTTAGACTCAGTTGCTTTCACAACTTTGACTGGAACTTTCGACTCACTTGACTTGGAAACAATCTTCTCATTAGCATGATCTTCAGCACGTATTTCTTCATGAATAACAGAAGAGGTCGCATCAAATGGTTCAGCAATTGATGCTTTATAGAGGGGTTCATCAACACCCTTAAGCACATGTGGTACTTCCCTCCCTTTAGCACATACATGAGGAGGGGAGTTTATGCCTAATTCTCCAATAGCAGCATTGTAATCATAACCTATTCCAGATGTTTGATTAACAGCTTGCTTACTGTAGAACTCTTTAGCCTTCGAACAAGAATTGAAGTAGGCTCTAACCTTAGTCTCAAGACCGGTGATCTTGTCTTTGAGAATAGTTTCGAGTTTTCTATAACAGTCAACTCTATTCTCTAGAAAAGATACCTGTTCTTTTAATTTGTCTTGATTAATGTGCACAAGTCTTAATTCATTGACCTCTTTCTCAAGGTCTGTGATCTGTAAACTTAACAGTTCATTATCACGACGTGCACAATCTAAGTTACCTCTTAGATGATAAACCATTTCAGCATCAGAAAGTTTTACCTCTATTCTTGACGATGAAGCTTTTCCATCAATAGCCATAAGAGCAAGATTTCCTTCATCTTCATCTTCACTGTCAGTATCATCCCAGCTTCTTCCCTTTGCCAGATAAGCCCTTTCAGAGTTCTTTCTTACTTGCTTTGGCTTCCTACATTCTGTGGCAAAGTGTCCCAACTCATTGCAGTTATAGCATCTAATGGTGCTTCGATCAACCATCCCTGTTTTGTATCCACCACTGCTGGTGTTAGAGGATGAAGATCCACCTTTCTGGAATTTGTTGTAGTTGGACTTGTACTTAAGCTTGGGATTCCTCTTGAATCTGACATGGGAGAATCTCTTGACAATTTGGGCCATTGACTCGTCTTCCAATTGCTCCAGCTCTTCCAAGAAATAAAAATCATCACTTGATTGATTTGTAGTAGGAGGATCATATTCTGCTACTAACTCATTTTCCTCACCCTTGGAAAACTGTACCATTCTTTCTAACTGTTGAGATTGTTGTTGTTGTTGACCTTCAGCTACAAGTGCATTAGATGTGCTGACCATTCTATCCTTCCCGTAGACTTCCTTCTGTTGAATCTGCTCCAACTCATAAGTTTTTAACACTCCATAGAGCCTGTCCAAAGAAATCTCACTCAGATCTCTAGCTTCTCTAATGGCAGTGATTCTATGTTCAAGATGAGCTGGCAGTGTTAAAAGGAACTTTTTGTTGACCTCCCTGATTGAATAATACTTTCCATTGATGTTCAGGTTGTTGATCAACGCATTGTACCTCTCAAACACTTCAGTAATTCCTTCTCCTGGATTTGATTTGAAATGTTCATATTCAGAGGTTAGGATTTCCAACTTGTTCTCCCTAACTTCCTCTGTGCCTTCATTAATCACCTCAATAGTTTCCCACATGTGTTTGGAATTTTTACAGTTCATCACATGTCTGTTCATCAAGGGATCAAGGGAATCAATTAATATTAATTGAAGGCTGGCATCCAAGGAGGCTTCTTCCTTCTCAGCAGGAGTAAAATCTTCAGGCTCTTTTGGATAGGTTCTAGCTTCAGTAGTCACCACACCATCTATTATTACCTCCGGTTCAATAACCATCGGAGTTTTTATACCCTTCTTTAACAAGTTTGAATATTTGGGATTTGCAACTTGTAAGAATAATAGCATCTTCTTCTTCCACATGATATAATTCTCTTTATCAAATTGTGGAATTTTAACGGTTCCAACTTTATGTGAAGTCATTATGAATTTTTGAATAAATAAAAATTCAAGGAGTTGAAAAATCACAAAAGTCTAGGATCTTGATTTGTTCGTTAATCAGAAGGCTCTGATACCAATTGTTAGGTCCCAATGTGTTTGTAGAAGGGGGGTTGAATACAAACGTTACCAAATAATCGAATAAAATGCGGAATAAAAAATGTGAAACAAAATTCAAGTTAAATAAAAATATTATTAAACTTGAAAGGTGTTACAACAACTGTATCGATTACAAGGTATTAATCTCAAATCAATCATCACAAATCTAGAATAAATTCGACATGAACTTTTTCTATTTTTGCAATAATTAGAATCAAATGCTAAACGCAATTTGAGATTAAGTTCTAGGGATTTTGATCCGCTAGATTGATACACAAGAGCAAGATAAAGATTTCTAGTGGATTGGATTTAACTTTACAATCTAGAAATTTAATCTTGAAGTATGCAGATGAAAAGATGAAATATTTCTTCTTGATTTTCTTTTCTGCCTTGTTTCTTGACTTCTGTGTTCTTAATAATAAGTTGCTGCTTCTCTGCTTCTTTTTAAATCAACAAACGAATAGAATTGACTTGGCATGACAATCCTATAGCTGGCAAGACTTTCGGTGAGACAATTGAATGAACTAGCAAGACAATCTGAATGAACTAGCAAGACAATCTGAATGAACTAGCATGACAATCAGAATGAACTAGCATGACAATCAGAATGAACTAGCAAGACAATCATCCTCCTAGAGTAACTTTCGGTATGACAATTGAATATGGCCTAGCATGACAATCGGTATGACAATCCTGATTGTCATGCTAGTTCATTTTCAATTGTCTTGCTGATTTAAGACTTGAATTTAATCCAATTAAACTTCTGAAAATTCCTAAAATTAATTCAGAATTAATTAATCAATTAATTCAATTAATAAATAAATTATTCTTCGCAGATATAATTTATTTTCTTAATTAAATTAGATGAATTAATTAATTAATAGAGAATTAATTCTAGTCTTGAGCAGCAACAATTCTTCTGCAAATCTTCTGAAAATCACTGAAAATTATGAATCAATTCCACCACTTCAACGTTGACACTCGATGTACTGTCTGGTTCATGAGTGACTAACTTCCGTGACGTTTCTTCATGTCTTGACTCTGACACTTTGATTTTCTTCAGAATAAATCCTTGTAATTAATTGATACTCTGACGAGATCTCTGTCACTTGATTAAATCCACGATCTTGACTTATATCACTGAGGCATGATCAATTTCTTGAACTTCTTCCAGTGAATTAATTCCTCAAGTCTGTAGATGAACCTTGTCTCTGAATCCTTTGACAGATATTACTTTGCGAGATCTCTCTGATGGTAGTTCCACTATTTACTTATTACATTCTTATTTGAGTTGAGTTGAATCCTCGAATATACAAATAGGTTATGACATATGACTTACAGAATCGAATAAGGTTTATTCGATAACTTTATTTTTATTAATGAATATTATTTTGAATATTCATTCAAGGGCTTATGACTCCGTTTATTCATATTAATGAATATTATTTTGAATATTCATTTGAGGACATATGACTCCGTTTATTTTATTTAATGAATATTATTATTTGAATATTCATTCGAGGACTTATGACTCCGATTATTTACTAATTATTATTCTTTATTTTATTAAAGAATAATGTGTCGATAATCAAACTCACTTTTGATTATTCAAATAAAGATTGTACTTTCGTATAAGTATAGCTTTGGTTATTTAATATTCATTTCAAGTATAAGTTTTAAAACTTCTACTTCAATTATTTTTATAACGATTATTCTTTATGGAAATATTATTTAAATAATAATATTCAGATATTTTCTAATATATTGGGACTGATTTATTTTATTAAATCAGCATCACTCCAAACATTCTTAAAAATGTTTTCGAGTCTTCAAAATGATTTTAAAGGTTAGGGCGGATCCCAAAACTCATTTTTATATTTAAGATCCTCCTTTCGAAGGGGATTTAAATACTCGCTCAAAACCTGAGGGATCCGGCTCTGTGGTGTATTTTATATTCGCAACAAGGTTGCTATTTTGATAAAAGAGTTTTTGATTACTTACCCAACACTCGGGAAGTAAAATTCCTGGAACAAGTTAATCCATTAACAGGCATCGCCTCGGAAATATCGGTGAGTTTTCCTTTCCAGCTAGATACGACTTCTTGGTGGAGCCGTATCAACAAGTTTCTACTTGGGGAAAGGGGGGACGAGCTTTATGTTTCAGAGTCATGGATTTCATTTGAACTAGGAGTGGCGTAAGTGGTCGAGTGGCGCCGGCACAACCTAATTATATTGGCCCAAATGGCCTGGAAGTTCCGCTAAGACGGTCCATTCCTTAGGAGTCCAGTGTTTGGTTGACAAGTAAATCCGACAGGTTCTCCTCTACATGTAGAAAATGGTGGGGTTACACTACTACGGCTGATCATCGTAAGTGGTCTTCCTGGCGCGGTAAACTCCCGTAATGAGTTCATCATCCAGTTGGATATTTCTGCAACACTACCCAGAGCACTTCGATAGAAAGGCTACGGCTGGGCAATTGTTGAGTGTTGGCAGGGTCGAGTTTTCAAAATGATGTTTTCATCAAATGAAGTATCTCGTAACTTCATTTCTTTTGAATGATATTTCAAAGATTGATTCTATACAAGTTATGCCTTGTAGATCCATATATGTGATGAACTATTTATACCTTGAGCAGTGGTAGTTCAAGTAGTATTCGGAAAGGATATCAGTATTTTGGAGTATCTTGTAACTTCATCCTTTCAACTTATATCTAGTAAATGATTATCTTATGCATGACAAAGATTTTCAGAAAAACGTTGAGACAAGGTTAGATATATGAGATCACCTTGCAACGATATTTTTATACAATTGTAAACTGGAACTCTGTGTATATTATACATGGCAGAGGATTTCAAAGATTTTGAAAAGTATATAAGTATATATACTGAATATTTTGCGACTTCGTCGCATTAAGAGGTCAAACTTGGTTCATTTCTTCTTGACCAAGACTTTCATGAGTACTATGAGAATGCTCATATATTGTTAATTATTATGCATATTATTTCGGTGGGCTTGTTGCTCACCCTTGCTTTCTTCTCTCATCACACAACATCAGATAGAAAAGATGAACAGGACCAAGCTTCCAATTCACAAGCGGTTAGGAAACGTTCCGCAGTTTTCTGGAAGCATTGATGCCGCCGTAGCTGAGGTATGAACTACCAATAGGCTAGGCTTCAACTATTGATGAACCAGACTTATGTATATTATGAATTGTAATAATGGCAAAGAATATGTAAATTATTCAGAAACCCTTTTGAGGTGAAATGGTTTATAATTGTGGAATAAATGACTTGTGTTATTTGTGGTTTTCATCTCTGAGTCTATAACTTGTGGTGTGTGTGTGTGTATATTGTGGGGTCACAGTACGCAGTAGTTGGTTGATTGTTAAGGTTAAGTATTATTAAGGGAAATGGAACTCGTGACGACCCGAATCCCCGACCCCGGATCTGGGGGTGTTACAGAAATGGTATCAGAGCCAAGCGTTATAAACCTCAGAGATGATGTAGCGTTATGATAATAAGTTCACTAAAATAATAAGAACTCTTGCCAAGTTCATAGTCCGGCTACCTAATGTAGTACTGACAGGTAAAACCCTTATGGGAACCTTTATAAATATCGTGATAGAAGCGTAGTTCGTTATCATATATGGTAGCGGGACTCCGAACCCTGAGGTTGAGGAGCAACAGCGCGATGATGTTTTATTACTAATTGGAGATCGGATTGTGGATCCGATAGAGCTTCCTAACGCAGGACCGGATGATGTTCATATTGAGGATGTAGCGGTTGAGGATGTTATCCTAGAAGGGATTGTTGCTGAGGAGGATCCCGTGGAGGATCCTGACAAGAATGAATAAAGGACCACTGAGGAATTGATGACCATGGTTAGGGAAACTACCAGAGGTAGGATTGGCCGGTCACTATCGGAGGATCGTTCAAGTTTGTAAAGATAGTAGTCCCTTTAACGCGGCTTACTCGTAAGACTGAGAAGTTTGAATGGACAGAGAAATGCGAGAAAAGCTTTTAAAAACTAAAGCAAAGGTTGGTGACGGCTCCTATGTTGTCATTGCCGGATGGAAAAAGGAGATTTTGTGAATGGTATTGACGCTTCGCATAAGGAATTAGGGTGCTCTTATACAGCACAATAAGGTAATCGCGTACGCGTCAAGACAATTAAGGGAATATAAAATTCGATATCCCCACCCATGAGCTTGGGCTCGTGGCAATAGTTTTGCCCTAAAGATTGGAGGCACTACTTGTATAGAGAGAAGTGCGAGATTTACACAAGCCATAAGTGCTCTAGTGCATTTTCACGTAGAAAGAGCTCAACATGCGCCAGAGGAGGTGGTTAGAGCTAATCAAGAATTATGATTGGGAGATTCTTTATCATTCGGGGAAAGCCAATGTGGTGGCTGATGCTCTTAGTAAAAAGGAGAGACTCAAGATGATAATATCTTTGGGAGAGTTTATAAGAGATTTTGAGAAAATGGAAATAGAAGTGAAGGTAACCGGAGCCGGTACCGAAAAGCTGTTTGAGATTGCAATACAACCCGAATTATTGGAAAAGAACATATTGTGCCAGAAAAAGTGATGAATGAAGGCAGAGAGCCAACAAATAGATAAGAGATTAATACCGAGAAAGATGATAAGGGAATAATGAGGTATTCCTACAGAATTTGGGTTCCAAATGTTCAAGAGCTTAAAGATGATATCTTAGATGAAAGCTAGTTTGAGGAATAAGATTTATAGCAAACCCTGAACGTGATAGTCAGGGAGGTCGCCATCAAGATAGAAGGAACCCATAACATAATAAAGTGGAAAATGAGGATTTAAAACATGTAGGATGACCCCAATTATGGGGAGGAGGAGGGAACGTTCAGACTAAGGAAACAAAAGTCGAGTAAGGAAATGAGACCCGAGACGGTACTCCTATACGACAATTTATCGACCTGCCTAAAACAAAACTTATACTTTTACCCCTAACTACCACCTTGAGGAAACAATGTTGTGTGAAATTCTTTCAGGACCTTTAAGTCGCTAAGCTCTCAGAGTTCCAAGGGAATAGCTGACCTAGCCGAGGCAAGAGCCTGGCTAAAGGAAATACAGGAATCATTTGAGATTCTAAATGATTGACGAATCACAAAAGACTGTTTTTGTCACTTACCCTCCTAAGAAAGAGACCACCCACTGGTGAAAGACCAAGAAAGGCATGGAGCAAGAGGTTATGATAAACTGATTAAAGTTCAGTCAAAATTTTTTTTCAATAAAGTAAATTCCAAGGTTATGGAGATAGTGTAAAAGCTTTAAGAGCCAGAACAAAGGCGGACGAATATGATGAATTATGAATCTAAGATTGTAAAAGTTGTCAAGATTCGTCTGGAGGACAAGAATCCCAGAATGACTTGATGTTTGAAGTCAATGATTAGTTGGTACGTGAAATGATTGTAAGAGAAAGGAAAATAAAAAGAAACCGAAGTGGAAAGGAATATAAAGGCAATAGAGTTTGAGCAATGATAAGGGAGTTGGGTATGAGGAAACCCTAAAGACTCGTAGCAATAGAAATAGAAAAGTATATAATCGTCAGGATGATGGTGATTCACCATGAGTTAAAGTTGATGATTGAAGGAATAAGAGATACATATATTTTATCCCCTTTAAGTTGGGAGGATTCGAGGAAACCTTGAGATAGTTCGAAGGATAAATAATGAGACGCGGATAGACGGAAGAGACAAGAAAGTAAGAAATTAGGAAATTGGATGAAGGAAGTAACCTTCAAAAATGGAAAGTGTATGTAACACCTGTGACTTGATACCCAAAAGGGAGACACCAAGTACAAAAGATATCCCAACATTGAGATGACTGTTGAGATAAACAACAAAGGTAAATGAGGATTTATTAAGAAGATTTTCACGTTGAACACGACCAATATCTTCCAGAACATCCATGTTATCATTACCAAATCAGGAAAGAAAAGCAGATAACCATTGTTATCTTTTGGAGGCCATATGGATTGACCTCAATTTGAATAAGGATGCTATTATGAAATTAGGTATAGACTATCGAGGTGGGAATGATGAATAAGATAATCTATCAAGGATATATGACTGATTTATCCATGGAAGGATGCAAGTACCTTTTTAAAGGTGGAATTAAGGATATAACTTTGATAACTTGAGATGAATCCTAGGGGAATGCATAAAGGTTGGCATCCACCCTTAATAGGGACAGCATGAGTTTTGACAGTATGAATTGGAAAGGATCAAGGTAACAACAACCTTTAAATATCAGTAAAGAAATTTTTCAGAAGTACATAGACAATGGTTCTAGTATTAGTAAATGGTATTTTGATATGCCCTGTATCTAGGGAATACAGGAGGAACGATTTAAGGATAACCTTAGAGGTTTTACAAGGAGAAAGGTAATATTCCAAGTTCTCATAATAGAAATTTTGATAAAGGAAATGTGACGTAAGTATAATAATGTCAGGTGGGTACGTGTTGAACCATAAGAAAGTATAGATTGACCCAATGAAGGTCGAGATTGGTACAAACGAGAAGGACCCAAGATAAGAGACGTCCTAAGTATGATCGAGAGTTAGTCGTGACAATGTTCACATCTAAAGACTAAGGCAATGACTTATGGAAAAATGGTGATTTTTTTTTTGTCTCACCAAGATTTAAGAAAAGCATTTTCACATAAGCAGTGATTGAAATGAGGTAGAAAATTTAGTTGGAGGTGGTTAAAATGACATTGATTATAAGGAAATTTTACTATCAGGAAAGGCCATTAGGTGGCCGACACTTTAAATGTAAGAGGATAATTATAGGCGCTCGTGCCATAGGAATACAGTGATGATGGTTGAAGCCGTGAAGGTTGTATTATGGTTTGGAAGATTGACATTCCTTCTAATGACTATGCAATACTCAACCATGATAGTAGTTTGGTAAAGATTTAATTTATGTAATTGGTTGTGAGCGGGCTATCTATCTTATAAGGACATATCTTGAGATAAGTCAGGACCATGTTACGAAAGGACTAAATGAACCTTTGAGCTTCATGTCTCCTGATAAAGATATATGATTAAGAATGGTATTAACCTGCTATCGTTGCTTTTATTGAAACTCTTCTGCAAATTTTATCTGCTTCATGTCATGAAAGTACGTCAGGATCTGGAGTGTTCTTCATGAATTATGAATGGTGATTATGTTAACTCCTTAGAAGAATTTGATACGACAGGTATGGACTCCGTATGGTTAGCTATTAATATTCCAAGGAAAATAAATGACGACAGTAGGTCAGTGGTGGACCCTAGTAATGCAGCAACGATTCTTTGAATAATGAGCCGATTACAACCGTGAGAGTTGTAGTGTAATGGATGTTGAGATTGGGTACCACTAATTGGGTCGTGGTGGTGTATAAGTTATCATTGATAAACTAATTAAGTAGATTATCTACCTATTGAATACTTATTCCTTCTTATCAATAGAGAGTCGTATTACTATACGAGGAAGGTTGACGTGCAAGCATAGAATTCTAGTAACGATGATGTATAAAATGAGATCCCAGATTCGATTTTCGATGTCGAGGGAGTTTCAAAGGTGATTGTGTATAAGCTCGAGGAAGAGCATGGGTCCATAGAATGATGGACGGTATAACAAAAATATTTAAGCATGTGAAATACGATGCGATAATACTTGATGTTGATATATATACGTATATAATTTGTTCTCCTATGACAAACCTCTATAGTTCAGAGGTAGATTCCAAGCCAGATATTTTGTGGCAGTATATTTTATATATATATAATTCTCTTCAATTCGTTCTTTTCTCTCCTTTTCATTTCATATAAGCTGAGAAGAACAAACCTTCCAGAAGGGGAGGTATTGCCGAATGACTATCTATCTGTGTGATAGAAGCCTAGTAGGATACCATCTATTGTTTAATTGCTTGTCAAGTACTAAAGGCTGGCCACCTTCTGTACTAACTATACGATATAACAAGTGTTCATGATCATAGTGATCTCTCAATAAATTCTTTTACTTCTATATGAAGGACCAAGCTTTCGAAGATGGAAGCAGCTAAAGGAAGTAGTATCAGTACGGTGGTATTCCGATCCTAACGTGTTCGTGATACTAAGGTTGACGCAATTATTAAAAGGTTATATAATGCTAACGAGCAAAAGTGTAATCGGTATAGTATTATGTACGGAAGATAGTAATGACTACGAACTGGAAAAGAATGGGTATTGAGAAGCAAAAGATATAATGCTAGAAGCTATGATGAGAGTCTGTGCAATAGACATGAAAAAATTTGAAATGATCACTTAACACGGATTGAGTTTTCTTACGATAATAGATCATATGTCAGTATTGAGATATCGCCTTATGAGATCCTTGAGGGAAGACAATGTCGATCTCCCTTATGATAGGATGATGTTACAGAGCGCAAGATGCTCAGACCGGTAGTGGTCCAAAGGACCAAGGATATAATAGATCTAATCAGAGGACGGTTGGTAGTAGCCCAAGGTTGACATAAAAAGTATGTTGATCTGACACGAAAGGACAAGGAATAGGAAATAGGGGACCTAGTAATGTTAAAGGTATCCCTTGGAAATGATGGATGAGGTTCGGAAAGAAAGGAAAGCTAAGCCCACGAATTGTTTGACCCTTTGAGGTATTAAGACGTATTGGGAAGTTAGCATATGAGCTAGCCCTACCCCCGAACATGTAGCAAGTTCATAACGTGTTCCACGTATCAATATTAAGGAAGTATAATTCGGATGCCAGACAAATAGGGGCATATGAGCGCATAGACATGCAACCCGGTGTGACCTATATGGAGCAACCAGGAAGGGTTATAGATTGAAAAGGAACAAGTGCTTAGGAGAAGGGCTATCAAACTAGTCAGAGTTTGATGGTAGAACCACAATGTGGGAAGATTGACTTGAGAGTTAGAAAGTGCAATGCTAAGAAAGTATCCCTATTCTTTTTTTCATGATTCCGGGATGGAATCCTTTTAAGGAGGGGAGACTGTAATAACCCCAAAATTTTTGAACTTTTAGTAACCCTTATGAATAGTGTTTTGCTGATTATGCTGAATAAGAAAACTTTCCATGCTCCACTATGTAGGGGTTCTTCTATTGTTATTCTGAGATCTTATTAGTACTTTATATGGGATATAAGTGTATGTAAGGATCGTCAGAATCCAAATTCGAACACTTTGATTTTTCCCGAAAATCCACCAGATACCGAAAGAATTGAGTATAAGGGAACAGGATAAAAAGGATTTAAATTCAAGTATTATAAGAAAGGATCATAAAAGGAATATAATGTATTGAGAAAGATTAAGGGAACCCAAGTAATAAGATCCCGGGTATGATCCCTCAAACGATAAATGAAAACGAAAGTTAAGCGAACCGTATAACAGATCAGCGGTCATTAGCCAAGTAATTAGGAGCTAATCAAAGAGGTTAGTGAGGATGATGTCATCAAACCAATAAGAAGAGGACAAACATGGGAAGATGACATAAGAATGATGACCTAAGCATGACCAAAAATGAAGGAAGGTTGGTTGATTATAAACCACACAAAATTCACCATGGTTAAAAGGTAATAAATCAAAACAAAAGTGGATCAACCAAGCCAAACAAATCAAAAAACACAAAAACAAAGTTGACTCTCATTATTCAAGAGAAGCTCTCGGCTTTTCTTCTTTTTCAAAGAGGAAAATTTCAAAATCCAAGATCCAACCATTGTTAAATTGCAAGGTAATTATCCAAGGTTCCTTATGATTAGTTATGGCTATCCTAGGAGTTTCAGCTCCAAATTCCTTCACAATCTCTTCCAATAATTCAAGGAGGAAGATGGTGAATAGTAACTTTCAAAAAATAACTTTAGTTTTCTTGAATTTTTATGAAAGTTTATGGTTATACAAGCAAGGATCAAGGTTCTTTAGGCATTCAAAGCTCTTGTGTTGTGTTAAGAAGCTTCAAGAAGGTATAAACTCCAAACCCTAGCTTTAGTTTTGAGTATTTAGGAATGTTATGATTGATATAGTATATGTGAATCATGATGCTTGTTTGTTTAAAGTTTGGTTGAGTTTGTAGATATTTTGATGGTTGAATCTTGGTTATTAGTTAATGAACCTTAATATGGTTAGTAGCTTTTGTTGTGATTGAATGAGTTGGTTAAAACATGAAGTAATGGACTGATGTGGTGAGGTTTGGAGGGATTTTGGGTTGTAATGTTGATTGTGGGTTGATTGTGGATTGATTTGGAGTTGTACAAATTTGGTAATCGCGTAAACATAGCCGTCATAATGTCTGATTATCCTAGACTGTTTTTGTTCATAACATCAGGACACGAGAACTCACTGTTAGGTTTTGACTATTGCCATGATTAGATAGTTCATGTTACAAGCTTCGTTTTGATATGTGGTTCTCTTGAATCCGATGTACGGTTTAGGAGAAACGACCGTTTTAAGTAACGACGTTTCGCGATCGAACCCTTACCCCTCGCCTTACTTTGAAACCTTGGTTAAGGACTTTAAATGACTAACTGGGGTATGAAACAATTATGTTAAGTGGATTAGGCAGTTGGTAGGGTACTCACGAAAGAATCGCCTTAAAACCCTTAATGGTTAATTTATTAAAAATGGTGGAGTCGAGGGTACTCGAACGACTTAAGTGAATTGTTAAGCACAAAAGCGAACGTTAGGGTCTAATTTGTTAATGTATAGATTCATAAGCGACTTTGGTTTAATTCCAACGTATATGTGTTTATAGGTTACCAGACTCGTCCCAAGCCATTTATCACCCCCAGTCGCTCAGGCAAGTTTTCTACCCGTTATACTGTTGTTGTGATGTATACATATGTATATGCATTATCTTGTGATAGATGAATGATGGTTAATTAGCAAATCTTGCGATATATTGGAGCATATGATATGGTATATATGCATGTCCATTTCGTAATCTTGATATATATCTGTTGATTCAAATGCTTATTAGTTGCATAATACCTATGCTAGAGATAAGCAGTAATTGCGTATACCCTTAGTATAGGGGACCCAAAGGTGAACATTTTCTAAAACCGGGAGTCGATGTTCCCGAGTATAATATATATATATATATATTTATTTATATATATATAGATATAGTTTTCAAAACTATGAATCGAATAAGGTTTATTCAATAACTTTATTTTTATTAATGAATATTATTTTGAATATTCATTCAAGGGCTTATGACTAGGTTTATTCATATTAATGAATATTATTTTGAATATTCATTCGAGGACATATGACTCCGTTTATTTTATTTAATGAATATTATTATTTGAATATTCATTCGAGGACTTATGACTCCGATTATTTACTAATTATTATTCTTTATTTTATTAAAGAATAATGTGTCGATAATCAAACTCACTTTTGATTATTCAAATAAAGATTGTACTTTCGTATAAGTATATCTTTGGTTATTTAATATTCATTTCAAGTATAAGTTTTAAAACTTCTACTTCAATTATTTTTATAAAGATTATTCTTTATGGGAATATTATTTAAATAATAATATTCATATATTTTCTAATATATTGGGACTGATTTATTTTATTAAATCAGCATCACTCCAAACATTCCTAAAAATGTTTTCGAGTCTTCAAAATGATTTTAAAGGTTAGGGTGGATCCCAAAACTCATTTTTATATTTAAGATCCTCCTTTCGAAGGGGATTTAAATACTCGCTCAAAACCTAAGGGATCCGGCTCTGTGGTGTATTTTATATTCGCAACAAGGTTGCTATTTTGATAAAGGAGTTTTTGATTACTTACCCAACACTCGGAAAGTAAAATTCCTGGAACAAGTTAATCCATTAACAGGCATCGGCTGGGAAATATCGGTGAGTTTTCCTTTCCAGCTAGATACGACTTCTTGGTGGAGCCGTATCAACAAGTTTCTACTTGGGGAAGGGGGGACGAGCTTTACGTTTCAGAGTCATGGATTTCATCTGAACTAGGAGTGGCGTAAGTGGTCGAGTGGCGCCGGCACAGCCTAATTATATTGGCCCAAATGGCCTGGAAGTTCCGCTAAGACGGTCCATTCCTTAGGAGTCCAGTGTTCGGTTGACAAATAAATCCGACAGGTTCTCCTCTACATGTAGAAAATGGTGGGGTTGCACTACTACGGCTGATCATCGTAAGTGGTCTTCCTGGCGCGGTAAACTCCCGTAATGAGTTCATCATTGTAATAACCCCAATTTTTTGGAAATTTTGGAAACCCTTATGAATAGTGATTTTGCAGATTATGCTGAATGAGAAAACTTTTTATGCCACACTATGTAGGGGTTCTTGTTGGGTCCCAATGTGTTTGTAGAAGGGGGGTTGAATACAAACAGTACCAAATAATCGAATAAAATGCGGAATAAAAAATGTGAAACAAAATTCAAGTTAAATAAAAATATTATTAAACTTGAAATGTGTTACAACAACTGTATCGATTACAAGGTATTAATCTCAAATCAATTATCACAAATCTAGAATAAATTCGACATGAACTTTTTCTATTTTTGCAATAATTAGAATCAAATGCTAAACGCGATTTGAGATTAAGTTCTAGGGATTTTAATCCGCTAGATTGATACACAAGAGCAAGATAAAGATTTCTAGTGGATTGGATTTAACTTTACAATCTAGAAATTTAATCTTGAAGTATGCAGATGAAAAGATGAAATATTTCTTCTTGATTTTCTTTTCTGCCTTGTTTCTTGACTTCTGTGTTCTCAATTAATAAGTTGCTGCTTCTCTGCTCCTTTTTAAATCAACAAACGAATAGAATTGACTTGGCATGACAATCCTATAGCTGGCAAGACTTTCGGTGAGACAATTGAATGAACTAGCAAGACAATCTGAATGAACTAGCATGACAATCAGAATGAACTAGCAAGACAATCATCCTCCTAGAGTAACTTTCGGTGTGACAATTGAATATGGCCTAGCATGACAATCGGTATGACAATCCTGATTGTCATGCTAGTTCATTTTCAATTGTCTTGCTGATTTAATGCTTGAATTTAATCCAATTAAACTTCTGAAAATTCCTAAAATTCCTAGAATTAATTCAGAATTAATTAATCAATTAATTCAATTAATAAATAAATTATTCTTCGCAGATATAATTTATTTTCTTAATTAAATTAGATGACTTAATTAATTAATAGAGAATTAATTCTAGTCTTGAGCAGCAACCATTCTTCTGCAAATCTTCTGAAAATCACTGAAAATTATGAATCAATTCCACCACTTCAACGTTGACACTCGATGTACTGTCTGGTTCATGAGTGACTAACTTCCGTGACGTTTCTTCATGTCTTGACTCTGACACTTTGATTTTCTTCAGATTAAATCCTTGTAATTAATTGATACTCTGACGAGATCTCTGTCACTTGATTAAATCCACGATCTTGATTTATATCACTGAGGCATGATCAACTTCTTGAACTTCTTCCAGTGAATTAACTCCTCAAGTCTGTAGATGAACATTGTCTCTGAATCCTTTGACAGATATTACTTTGCGAGATCTCTCTGACGGTCGATCCACTATTTACTTATTACATTCTTATTTGAGTTGAGTTGAATCCTCGAATATACAAATAGGTCTATGACATATGACTTACAATCTCCCCCTATTTGTTTGTTAGACAATAACACACAAATACCTAGAGGATAACTCAACTAACAAATAAGAAAAAGATATAAACATACATGCAAAGTAAATAGCAGAAAAGTTCTGGATGAGATTTAACATTTTCCAGATTCCAAGTAGATGTTCCTCTAGACTGAACATATTTTCAAGTAGTTCCATCTTCATTTGTACAACCACATTTCCTGTTGAGAAGCACATATCTCTCTTGCTTCTCCCCCTATGAGAATCAACTGATTAAAGAAGATCACCTTCGTTTTACCACCTCTCCCGTACAATAGGATCCGCAGATAAAAACCAATGGTACTCCCCTAACAGCTTCTTCCCTTACTAGGAAATCACCTTGTGTTTACCACCTCTCCCGTACAATAGGATCCGTAGTTATAAACAACAATGGTGTGGTGTAGTGTACATGTAGGATCTTTTTCTATCTCCCTGCTATTTCTCCCCCTTAGTTGAGGAATCCTCCAAACTATTACTTAAGCTTTTATCTCCCCCTTAAAGAAGGAATGTATGCCGTCGTCTGAAGGAGTTCTCATATTTCACTTGGTTGGAAAAGAAATAACAAGTGTTTCTCTTTCTTCCTCACTGTGAGTGTGTGATTGTGTTTTAGTGTACCTCACATGTGTTTCACTCTTCTCTCCACTCGTGTTTACCCTCATTCTCACAAGTGTATCACTCTTCTCTCATAGCTCCATAATCCAGCTGTACCTGCAAGGAAAATCACCTTAGCCATCCTTAAGGAGGTCACAGGTGGTGCAATGGGAGTTCACAAATCCCCATCCTTGTTAAACTCGTCAGATAAATCTGAGTCATAATCTACAAGTTGCTAGTTTCCCTTTTAGGGTTCCAGATTTGAATTTTGGGAAGGTAAACAATGATCCAACGATTTTAGCATAAAGATCAAAGTTCCCTTCTAATGTCTGTGAAGACACTTCCTTGTGACTTATCAGGTAATATCTGAATCATTGTCAACAAGTTGCCGATCTGCACCTATGTCAGATCCACTATCCGCAGATGCATCCAGGGGATTTAAGCCTGGGGAGGTAGACACTGACCACTGACATATGGCTTTTGGATCAGTATCCTCTCCTAACACCTGTAAAGGCAATTGGTCCACTAACGAACCTTGAACAATCGAATCTGACCTTAAAATGGTCGAAACTCTTGTTTCCGTCAACTCATCCTTTGTGTGTGTAACCTCTCCTTGTGCATCAAGAATTGATTATGTTTGAAGTGGTGACACTACATCGGATACCTTGGCCGACAGGCAAAATTCAATAGACTCACCCTGTTGAGAGAATGAATCTAGTAACTGTTTTTGTGCCTTTTCAGCCATTACATCTTTTTGAGAAGATGTATGGGGGCTAGCAGTTGTCTCGGTTTAAATACTACTCATCTATGTATGAGACAGAGCCACTGGGTTGACTACAGAACCTTCCTTATGTGGTGCCCTAGGCACTATCTCCCTCACGCTCATTCATACTATATTTAGTGGTAAGAGAGTGTTGGTTGGTTCTGTTTCTGTGTTTGTCTTTACAGTCTGGGATAGACGTTGTGGGTTTTCAACCTTATGACTGTCAATGAAAGAAAGTCATTGGAGACTGAACCTGTAACACAGAACATATGGTAATAGAGAGAAAATGATTTACAATAGTGATTTCAAAAGATTTTACATGAAATAAGAAATCACTAATGTAGAAAGAAGTTTGATTTTTGTTTTTCAATATGAATGAGTTTTTGATAAAACATTGATTACTTAGGGTAAAATCTAAGTAATTCTCATTCATGTCAAAAGCTTACAAATATCTGCAACATAATGTTAACAAGATATCATTGACCGATACTTGTCAAGTACTTTATATACTAATTGTTATGTTACATAAGCAATATACCACTGCACATATAAAACAATATGATTGTGCTTAGTGATAAGATAGTTATTAATATGACGACTCTACTTATTCATATAAAATTATAACTTCTGTTAGAGTGCCATACCATGTCCTTGACGATTTCTTGAGCAGTATACTAGTTCATACCAACCTGAAGTGAGATTGTGAAGAAGAAATTGCATAGTCCAATAGATCTGCAGCTGCAAAGTCCATGAACTGTGGTGCATTGACTTCCTCTTTTGACCTACCAATCAGGAGTACACTTGTACACATCTTACTAGAGTACAATTCCAAGTGTAATGTGCAGCAGGTGTCTGATATGTCGTAATATTCTCAAGTCTCATCACTGGTGCTATATGTTAGATGATGCTTCCTGATAATAACCTAGCACAATATACAAAATTATAATGATAACATTCCCAGCTTGCAAACAGCCATATCCCTCGGATAAACCTTTGCTGTTATCTCCAAAGGTAACCATGGGGCCAGCTTTCTCAATCCTCATTTGATAGCAGGGCTCTATCTCCGGTCATATGTCTTGATGATCCACTGTCAAGAATCCACAGTACCGGTTATACTTGTTTAATGCCCTGCACTACAAATGGATTAGACCTTCTTCGGAACCCAAACTTGGTTGGGCCCGGCATACTTGTAGAATTGTCCTTTGTCAGGCAAAACAACATTTTTAATTTTAACGATCTCAACATCCTCAATGACTGAACATTTGACCTTGTAAACAGCCTTAACAAATTTCTGTTTAAGCTTAGGCACAAATGTCTCCTTTCTAGCCTTAGAAGGACTAGCAGTCTTAGACCTATCATGCTTCTTGTTATTCACATGCTGACGAGTAGTACTCTTATCATTAGACACATGCTTACCATTAAAATAAGCATACATCATATTAAAAGCACAAGACATACAATTAGCAACACTACATGCTTTATGAGAGTGATTAACAGCAGGTAATTTATGCATGGTAGACATGGAATTATTGTTATCCAACTCATGTGTGTCTGAGTTAGTCTCAGTTGCTTTCACAACTTTGACTGGAACTTTCGACTCACTTGACTTGGAAACAATCTTCTCATAAGCATGATCCTCAGCACGTATTTCTTCTTGAATAACAGAAGAGGTCGCATCAAATGGTTCAGCAATTGATGCTTTATAGAGGGGTTCATCAACACCCTTAAGCACATGTGGTACTTCCCTCCCTTTAGCACATACATGAGGAGGGGAGTTTATGCCTAATTCTCCAATAGCAGCATTGTAATCATAACCTATTCCAGATGTTTGATTAATAGCTTGCTTACTGTAGAACTCTTTAGCCTTCGAACAAGAATTGAAGTAGGCTCTAACCTTAGTCTCAAGACCGGTGATCTTGTCTTTGAGAATAGTTTCGAGTTTTCTATAACAGTCAACTCTATTCTCTAGAAAAGATACCTGTTCTTTTAATTTTTCTTGATTAATGTGCACAAGTCTTAATTCATTGACCTCTTTCTCAAGGTCTGTGATCTGTAAACTTAACAGTTCATTATCACGACGTGCACAATCTAAGTTACCTCTTAGATGATAAACCATTTCAGCATCAGAAAGTTTTACCTCTATTCTTGATGATGAAGCTTTTCCATCAATAGCCATAAGAGCAAGATTTCCTTCATCTTCATCTTCACTGTCAGTATCATCCCAGCTTCTTCCCTTTGCCAGATAAGCCCTTTCAGAGTTCTTTCTTACTTGCTTTGGCTTCCTACATTCTGTGGCAAAGTGTCCCAACTCATTGCAGTTATAGCATCTAATGGTGCTTCGATCAACCATCCCTGTGTTGTACCCACCACTGCTGGTGTTAGAGGATGAAGATCCACCTTTCTGGAATTTGTTGTAGTTGGACTTGTACTTAAGCTTGGGATTCCTCCTGAATCTGACATGGGAGAATCTCTTGACAATTTGGGCCATTGATTCATCTTCCAATTGCTCCAGCTCTTCCAAGGAATAAAAATCATCACTTGATTGATTTGTAGTAGGAGGATCATATTCTGCTACTAACTCATTTTCCTCACCCTTGGAAAACTGTACCATTCTTTCTAACTGTTGAGATTGTCGTTGTTGTTGACCTTCAGCTACAAGTGCATTAGATGTGCTGACCATTCTATCCTTCCCGTAGACTTCCTTCTGTTGAATCTGCTCCAACTCATAGGTTTTTAACACTCCATAGAGCCTGTCCAAAGAAATCTCACTCAGATCTCTAGCTTCTCTAATGGCAGTGATTCTATGTTCAAGATGAGCTGGCAGTGTTAAAAGGAACTTTTTGTTGACCTCCCTGATTGAATAATACTTTCCATTGATGTTCAGGTTGTTGATCAACGCATTGTACCTCTCAAACACTTCAGTAATTCCTTCTCCTGGATTTGATTTGAAATGTTCATATTCAGAGGTTAGGATTTCCAACTTGTTCTCCCTAACTTCCTCTGTGCCTTCATTAATCACCTCAATAGTTTCCCACATGTGTTTGGAATTTTTACAGTTCATCACATGTCTGTTCATCAAGGGATCAAGGGAATCAATTAATATTAATTGAAGGCTGGCATCAAAGGAGGCTTCTTCCTTCTCAGCAGGAGTAAAATCTTCAGGCTCTTTTGGATAGGTTCTAGCTTCAGTAGTCACCACACCATCTATTATTACCTCCGGTTCAATAATCATCGGAGTTTTTATACCCTTCTTTAACAAGTTTGAATATTTGGGATTTGCAACTTGTAAAAATAATAGCATCTTCTTCTTCCACATGATATAATTCTCTTTATCAAATTGTGGAATTTTAACGGTTCCAACTTTATGTGAAGTCATTATGAATTTTTGAATAAATAAAAATTCAAGGAGTTGAAAAATCACAAAAGTCTAGGATCTTGATTTGTTCGTTAATCAGAAGGCTCTGATACCAATTGTTGGGTCCCAATGTGTTTGTAGAAGGGGGGTTGAATACAAACAGTACCAAATAATCGAATAAAATGCGGAATAAAAAATGTGAAACAAAATTCAAGTTAAATAAAAATATTATTAAACTTGAAATGTGTTACAACAACTGTATCGATTACAAGGTATTAATCTCAAATCAATTATCACAAATCTAGAATAAATTCGACATGAACTTTTTCTATTTTTGCAATAATTAGAATCAAATGCTAAACGCGATTTGAGATTAAGTTCTAGGGATTTTAATCCGCTAGATTGATACACAAGAGCAAGATAAAGATTTCTAGTGGATTGGATTTAACTTTACAATCTAGAAATTTAATCTTGAAGTATGCAGATGAAAAGATGAAATATTTCTTCTTGATTTTCTTTTCTGCCTTGTTTCTTGACTTCTGTGTTCTCAATTAATAAGTTGCTGCTTCTCTGCTCCTTTTTAAATCAACAAACGAATAGAATTGACTTGGCATGACAATCCTATAGCTGGCAAGACTTTCGGTGAGACAATTGAATGAA
Source organism: Apium graveolens (assembly GCF_009905375.1). Lineage (NCBI taxonomy): Eukaryota > Viridiplantae > Streptophyta > Magnoliopsida > Apiales > Apiaceae > Apium > Apium graveolens. Next base: position 141,152,989 of record NC_133652.1, on the reverse strand, counting down.
CTAACAAGACAATCTGAATGAACTAGCATGACAATCAGAATGAACTAGCAAGACAATCATCCTCCTAGAGTAACTTTCGGTGTGACAATTGAATATGGCCTAGCATGACAATCGGTACGACAATCCTGATTGTCATGCTAGTTCATTTTCAATTGTCTTGCTGATTTAATGCTTGAATTTAATCCAATTAAACTTCTGAAAATTCCTAAAATTCCTAGAATTAATTCAGAATTAATTAATCAATTAATTCAATTAATAAATAAATTATTCTTCGCAGATATAATTTATTTTCTTAATTAAATTAGATGACTTAATTAATTAATAGAGAATTAATTCTAGTCTTGAGCAGCAACCATTCTTCTGCAAATCTTCTGAAAATCATTGAAAATTATGAATCAATTCCACCACTTCAACGTTGACACTCGATGTACTGTCTGGTTCATGAGTGACTAACTTCCGTGACGTTTCTTCATGTCTTGACTCTGACACTTTGATTTTCTTCAGATTAAATCCTTGTAATTAATTGATACTCTGACGAGATCTCTGTCACTTGATTAAATCCACGATCTTGATTTATATCACTGAGGCATGATCAACTTCTTGAACTTCTTCCAGTGAATTAACTCCTCAAGTCTGTAGATGAACATTGTCTCTGAATCCTTTGACAGATATTACTTTGCGAGATCTCTCTGACGGTCGATCCACTATTTACTTATTACATTCTTATTTGAGTTGAGTTGAATCCTCGAATATACAAATAGGTCTATGACATATGACTTACAGTTCTGGTATGGATATTCTGAGATTTTATTAGTACTTTATATGGGATATAAGTGTATGTAAAGATCGTCAGAATCCAAATTCCGAACACTTTGATTTTTCTCGGAAATCCACTAGATACGGAAAGAATTGAGTATAAGGTAACAGGATAAAAAGGATTTAAATTAAAGGATTATAAGAGAGTATCATAAAAGGAATACAATATATTGAGAAAGGTTAAGGGAACCTAAGTAATAAGATCCCGGGTATGATCCCTCAAACGATAAACGATAACGAAAGTTAAGCGAACCGTATAACAGATCAGCGGTCATTAGGCAAACAATTAGGAAGTTAATCAAAGGGATTAGAGAGGATGATGTCACCCAACCAATGAGAAGAGGACAAGGAGGGGAGGATGACATCATGAGGATGACCTAAGCATGACATAAGGGAAGGAGGTGTGGTTGATTAATAACCACACAAATTTCATGGTTAAAAAGGTAATTTACCAAAATCAAAAGCTAGTAACCAAGCAAACAACTCACAAAACACAAAGATATTTCATTTCTTCATGAAGCTCTCGGCTTCTTTCTTAACAAAATGAAGATCCAAGCTCCACCACTTACTATTTAGCAAGGTATTTATCTAAGCTTCCCCATGGATAGTTACATACTTCCTATAAGTTTAAGCTTCTAATTCCAAGCCAATCTTTTTCTATAAATCATGGAAGAAGATGGTGAATAGTGTTTTTCAAGAACTAAAATTTGTGTTCTTGAAGTTTTGTTTAGATTAAGCTTGGATAAGGACTTTAAGGGTGATTCCAAGCCATTCTCTTGATTCTCCACTCTCCAAGGAAGGTATAAACTCCAAACCCTAGCTTTAGTTTTGAGTAATTAGAAATGAATATGTTTGATATAGTATATGTGAAGCATGATGCTTGTTTGTTTAAAGTTTGGTTGAGTTTGTAGAGATTAGTTGGTTTGGTGGTATTTTTGGAGTTGTAAATCTTGATAATTAGTTAAAGAACCTAAGTAAAGCTTTTAGTTCATGTGGGGAATAAGTATAAATTTTTAATGTTGAGTGTTGGTTCTGTTATGATGTAGTTTGGATGGAGTTTTGATTGGGTTGTGAATTGGGGTTGAATTGTGGTGGATTTGGAATGGTATAAATTTGGGAAATCGCATAAACATAGCCGTCGTAATGCCCGATTTACCGTAGACTGTTTTTTTGTTCTTAACATCAGAACCCTTGAACTCACTGCTAGGTTTTCACCATTGCCATATTTAGATAGTTCATGTTATGAGCTTCGTTTTGATATGTGGTTCATTTGATTCCGATGAACGGTTTAGGAGAAACGGCCGTTTTAAGTAACGACATTTCACGAACGAACCCTTACCCCTCGCCTTACTTTGAAACATAGGTTAAAGACCTTAAAGGACTAATTGAAGTATGAAACATTTATGTAAGGTGTAATAGGCAGTTGGTAAGATACTCGCGAAGGAATCGCCTTAAAACTTGTAATGGTTAAATTATTAAAAATGGTGGAGCCGAGGATACTCGAGTGACTTAAGAGAATCAGTAAGCGCAAAACGAGCGTTAGAGTCTGAGTTGGTTAGAGTATAGATTTACAAGTGACTTTGGTTTAATTCCAACTTACTTGTTGCTTATAGGTTACCAGACTCGTCCCGAGCCATTCGTAACCCCCAGTCGCTCAGGCAAGTTTTCTACCCGTTATACTGTTGTTGTGATGTATATATGTATATGCATTATCTTGTGATAAGTGCATGATTGTTATTAGCAAATCTTGTGATATATTGTGGCATGCTGATATGGTATATGTGCATGTCTGTTTCATAATCTTGATATCTATCTGTTGATTTCAATTGCTTATAAGTTGCATAATACATATCCTAGAGATAAGCAGTAGTGGCGTATACCCTTATTATAGGGGACCCAAAGGTGAACATATTTCTAAACCGGGAGTCGATGTTCCCGAGTATAATATATATATTTTTATATATATATGGTTATAGTTTCAATACTATTAATCGAATAAGGTTTATTCGATAACTTATGACTCATTTATTTTATTATATGAATATTATTTCGGATATTCATTCGAGGGCTTATGACTCAGCTTATATTATTTAATGAATATTATTTGAATATTCAATTGAGGATGTATGACTCACTTTATTTTATTTAATGAATATTATTTATAATATTCATTCGAGGACTTATGACTCCTTTATATTATTTAGTGAATATTATTTGAATATTCAATTGAGGATGTATGACTCACTTTATTTTATTTAATGAATATTATTTATAATATTCATTCGAGGACTTATGACTCCTTTATATTAATTAATGAATATTACTTGAATATTCATCTGAGGACTTATGACTCCTTTTATTTTATTTATTGAATATTATTTTGAATATTCATTTGAGGATCTATGACTCCGATTATTTGCTGAGATATATTCTTTATTTTATTAAAGAATAAGGTGTCGATAATCAAACTTATTTTCGATTATTCAAATAAAGATAGAACTTTCGTATAAGTATATCTTTGGTTATTTAATACTCATTTCAAGTATAAGTCTTCCAACTTCTACTTCAATTATTTGTATAAAGATTATTCTTTATGGGAATATTATTTAAATAATAATATTCAGATATTTTCTAAATATATTGGGACTGATTTACTTCATTAAATCAGCATTACTCCAAACACTCTTTAAAGTGTTTTCGAGTCTTTAAAATGATTTTTAAAAGTTAGAGCGGATCCCAAAACTCATTTTTATATATTTAGGATCTTCCTTTTAAAGGGGATTTAAATACTCGCTCAAAACCAGAGGGATCCGGCTCTGTGGTGTATTTTATATTCGCAACGAGGTTGCTGTTTTGATAAATGAATTGATTACTTACCCAACGTTCGGGAAGTAAGTCCATCTATCGAGTCGGCATAAGCAACATGGGCTCAGTGGGCGTCCATGATAGTGTAAGTGGCTCAGTGGGAGTCCATCAAATGCATAAGTGGCTGAGTGGCAGTCCAGCATAAGGTCCTATTGCGACCAGGGTGATGACCAGTGGGGAATTCGTCCATCTACTAGTAGAAAAGGTTACTTATTGGTATCTTTTCCTGATCAGCAAGATATCAGGTTTATGCCAAGGTTTTCTCCTTTCCAAATTCATTGGATACTGCAACTCTGTTTATAATTTTCATAACAGAGGCTTTCAAGGAGTGTATGAAATGTATATATATATAGGTGTATATATATATATCGGGACTTAATGAAGTATCTCGTAACTTCATTATTTATAATGATATTCAAAGATTGAATCTATTCAAATCTTGTCTTGTAGTCTCATCTATGTGATGAACTTTTGAAACTAATTATAACTTGAACGGTGGTAGTTCAAGTAGTATTCAGAAAAGATATAAGTATATTGGAGTATCTTGTAACTTCATCTTTTCAACTTATATCTGGTTAATGATTATCTTATGCATGACAAAGATTTTCACAAAAACATTGAGACAAGGTTAGATATATGAGATCACCTTGCAACGATATTTTTATACAGTTATAAACTGGAACTCTGTGTATATTATGCATGGAAGAGGACTTCCAAGATTTTGAAAAGTATATATGTATATATACTGAATATTTTGCGACTTCATCGCATTAAGATATCAAACTTGGTTCATTTCTTCTTGACCAAGACTTTCATGAGTACTATGAGAATGCTCATATATTGTAAATCATTATACATATTATTTTGGTGGGCTTGTTGCTCACCCTTGCTTTCTTCTTTCATCACACAACATCAGATAGACAATATGAACAGGACCAAGCTTCCAATTCGCAAGCGGTTAGAAAATGTTCCGCAGTTTTCTGGAAGCGTTGATGCCGCCGTAGCTGAGGTAGGAGCTACCAATAGGCTAGGTTTTCAACTATTGATAAACCAGACTTATGTATAATATGAATTGTAATAATGGCAAAGAAATGTAAACTTATTCAGAACCTTCTTGAGGTGTGATGACTTATTATGTGGAATAAAATGACTTGTGTTATTTTTTGGGTATTCATCTATGAGACTATAACTTGCGGTGTGTGTGTATATTGTGGGGTCACAGTACGCAGGAATTGGTTGATTGTTAAGATTAAGTGTTGTTAAGGGATATGGAACTCGTGACAACCCGAATCCCCGACCCCGGATTTGGGGGTGTTACAATTATCCAGTTGGATATTTCTGCAACACTACCCAGAGCACTTCGATAGAAAGGCTATGGTTGGGCGATTATTGAGTGTTGGCAGGGTCGAGTTTTCAAAATGATGTTTCCATCAAATAAAGTATCTCGTAACTTCATTTCTTTTGAATGATATTTCAAAGATTGATTCTATACAAGTTATGCCTTGTAGCTCCATATATGTGATGAACTATTTATACCTTGGACGGTGGTAGTTCAAGTAGTATTCGGAAAGGATATAAGTATATTGGAGTATCTTGTAACTTCATCCTTTCAACTTATATCTAGTAAATGATTATCTTATGCATGACAAAGATTTTCAGAAAAATGTTGAGACAAGGTTAGATATATGAGATCACCTTGCAACGATATTTTTATACAGTTGTAAACTGGAACTTTGTGTATATTATACATGGCAGAAGATTTCAAAGATTTTGAAAAGTATATAAGTATATATACTGAATATTTTGCGACTTCGTCACATTAAGAGGTCAAACTTGGTTCATTTCTTCTTGACCAAGACTTTTATGAGTACTATGAGAATGCTCATATATTGTTAATTATTATGCATATTATTTCGGTGGCCTTGTTGCTCACCCTTGCTTTCTTCTCTCATCACACAACATCAGATAGAAAAGATGAACATGGCCAAGCTTCCAATTCGCAAGCGGTTAGGAAACGTTCCGCAGTTTTCTGGAAGCATTGATGCCGCCGTAGCTGAGGTAGGAACTACCAATAGGCTAGGCTTCAACTATTGATGAACCAGACTTATGTATATTATGAATTGTAATAATGGCAAAGAATATGTAAATTATTCAGAAACCCTTTTGAGGTGAAATGGTTTATAATTGTGGAATAAGTAACTTGTGTTATTTGTGGCTTTCATCTATGAGACTATAACTTGTGGTGTGTGTGTGTATATTGTGGGGTCACAGTACGCAGTAGTTGGTTGATTGTTAAGGTTAAGTATTATTAAGGGAAATGGAACTCGTGACGACCCGGATCTCCGACCCCGGATCTGGGGGTGTTACATCAACCATCTGAAGTCAACTCTCCAATCTTAAATGTTGAGATACCATCTACACCAACAACACCAATTCTGGAGATAAATTCTGATGCTCAGAAGTTAGATGAGATTGTTCCAGAATCTCCAGTTGCTTCACACACTCTAGTACTGTCAGAAAATAATGAGTCTTCCTCAACTTCAGAAGACAGTGTTTCAGTTGATACTCCTGCTCCCATTCTAGGAAAGGAGGCACTAATTAAGAAGTTTGTTGAGCAAGCTACTCCTATTCCTTGGGAAGATACTCACAGAGGTGTGGAGTGGACCAAGAAGTGGAATGATACTGATTTCATTCCAAGCTCCAAAGTACTGACAGACCATATTGGTAAAGATGATGAGTTGCTCACTAATGCTGATTTAAAGATACAACTCAAAGTCACAGCTCTGTCTACCAAAAATCTTCAAGGTCTACATTAAGCTACTCAAGAAAAGGTTGACAAACTTATAGAAAAGGCCGAAAAGCTGGATATGGAGACCAAGCTTGATAAAAAGAGGTTTATCAGACCTATTTCTGAGAAAGTTGAAGCCATTGAGAAGATTCAAGAGAAGCAACAGGCCCAAATCACTAAGGTTCTGCAAAATCAAGCTTCTCAAAAAGCTCAATTGGATGAGATCCAACCTTCAGTTGAACTTCTTCTCTCACTCCTACTATCAGATGATGCCAAAAAGGGGGAGAAGACAGTTAAGTCCAAATGCTCTAATGATCAATTACTGAAGAAGAAAGATGATGAAGCTAATGACCAAGGAAACCCTAGCAAGGGTAGAGGTCAAGTTCAAAGTAAAGAGCAAAAAAACAAGGTTTCTTCAAGGAAACTAATTACTGAAGCAAGCAAATCTTCTACTCAAAAGAAGACAAGTTCTGAAGCTTCTCAAACTCAAAATCTGATAGCAAGTACTGAAACTCAAAATCTGATATCAAGTTCTGATGAGCAAAGTCTGATGACAAAGCCTGATGATCTGATACAAGGTGGAAGTCAAGATTCACAAAAGTTCATGCAAACTCTGAAGCTCAAGGGAAAGCAGACTACTGTCTACTATAAATATCCCAAGATTCAGACACTTGATGAGGAAATTGCTAGAAGATTATTTCTGAAGCATAATCCAGGAATGGATTTAGAAAATCTCAAGGAGGAAGAAGCTAGATTTAAAGCTGAAAAGAAAAATCTAAAGCCAAAAGCTTCTATTGCAAAGAAACCTCCAAGGCCTAAGGAAAAAGGCATTGTAATTAAGGAGAAGTCAAATACTGAGGCATCAAAGCCCAAGACTATATCACAATCTGAGATTGATCCCAAAGACAAAGGGAGAGGAAAAGTTGATGAACCAACCAAGCCACTAGAGATGAAAATTCCTCAAATCCTGATAAAGCCAGTGTGTAAAATGGTTCAAGTTACTGATGACACTCTTGCTGAAGATGAAGATGTTCAAACTCTGAAGAAAAGGAAGATTTCTAAAGAATCAAAGACAATCTCTGACAAGGCTTAAGTTGTTCAGAGTCAAGAACAGCAAGCTACAGCAGAAATAGCAAGTTCTGATAAAGTCATCAAGACATCAACCTCTGACAGTGCTCAAGTTGATTTAGACAAAATGGAAGTAGCTGATAAAAAGAAACTTCTGTGGAAAAATGTCAAACCATCAGAAGAAAAGCCAATTATTGTCTACCTTCATGACTATTGGGTTAAATGTTAGAGAACCAAGAGTCAGGGCTGGACTAGGTTCTGATGAAGCAAAGATTAAGACAGGAGTTGAAATTGCTACTAGAGATCCATTTATATTAATTGACAGACCTCTTGAAGATGTTACACAGAAACACCTTGATAAGGTTATCTCTGTTCAAGTGGTACTGGATGCTCATGACAAGCACAATGTCAAGGAAAATCTGATTCTATTTCTTGAAGATAGAAGGACATATCAAATGTCAGAATCAGATGTACTGAACAAAACTCTGAAAGAACTTCAATTCTTTAATTACCTTTTAGAAGTAAAGTCTGATATTACCAGGAGATGGTCAAACTTCATATTGAAGACCATCAGAGATAAAGCAAGAATTTCTGGTTCAAGAGTTACAGAATTCATTCCTAATATTGTTGAAGATGATGGAAGTGAAATTCCAATGAAGAAGGATTCTCCTAAGCTTCAAGTGTTACTGAATGAGAAATGTCTATGCTACAATGAAGATTCTTCTCATCCTAGGGTAATAAGACTGAATGATGGTTTAGAAAGAAACCATATCTCTGCTTTAAGGACTGCAATCTATCAGATTGGGAGTCAAGATGAAGAGATGAAGCAAGTCAAGACTACAATGTCTCAAGTCCTGAGGATTAAAGAAGAAAAGCTGATATCAAGCTTTGTCAAGAATCATTATGGATTCAGATTGACTCAATGAGATTGGTAAAAGCTACAAGGACTGTAAGTTGTAGTTAGTTATCTAGTTAAACTCTTATTGTATTTGTACTTAAATGTTTTTGACATCATCAAATCTATTAACTTGTATATTTTGCATAATTTACAAGTTGGGGGAGATTGTTATATATATTTGAGATGTCATGTCTAATATGATTCATGTTTAGTTTTCAGATCTTAACAAATATGACATATCAGGACTTACTGAAATCAGGACTTACTGGAAGTCAGAACTTAATATCAGAATCTAAGGTCATATCAGAATTTAAATGCGCGAAGACTTTCATATAAGAAAGGAAGCTGATTTACAGTAGAAGATCGAGATTAAAATAAAAGAAGATATGCATGGAAAGAGTTAGAAGACTGGAAGACTTGTAGAAGATATCTGATTGATATATTTTAGGAAACAGAATTGTATTCCATATCAATTAGAAGTTACCTTGTAAATGTGTACTATATAAACACAGACTTAGGGTTTACACTATATGTGTTATCATTATCGAGAAGATTATACATTATAACCTAGCAGCTCTTAGTGATATTTGTTCATCACTGAGAGAGAACAATAGTTCTTATTGTAACAGATTTTATTCAATATACTTGATCTTTGTTACATACTTGGGTTAAATCGATTTGATTGTGAAAATACTGTATTCAACCCCCTTCTATAGTGTTGTGTGACCTAACAAAACTGTTAAGTATTAGTGATTTTATAGTAGTAAATTAGTGATTAAAGTTCAAGAAGTAGTGATTAAAATTATAAATTTTAGTGATTATACCTTTTCCTCGTGTGTTTTTCCTGAATCACTCTCCGTAATTTCCATTTCTTTTTCAGCATCTTTGTCACCCTGTGTTTTTTTTAGTTGTTAGTAGTGGTTTTTTATGTAATACAATATTAAGATCAATGTTTTTGTAAATTACCTGATTTTGATCTTTCACAATATCATCTTTCTTTCGTCCATCCTGACTCTGTTCCCAGCCATCATTACCAGCTCCAAATCCAGTATATTCATTGTTATCCAAGTTCTTTTCCTTGGAATTTAAACCATAAAGAATTAATCAGTTTAACCAATTATTGAAAAAAGAATGCACAGATGTTTAATGATTTTAAATTTTACCTTTTGGATATATTTTCCTTCTGTGATTGTTGTTCCAAATATTCCCTCAATTGTGGCAAAACAGCACCAACGCCAAAAACTCCGTTGAACACTTCAAGTGCCTGTCTTTGTTTCAACAGTTCCTCATGACAACCTATGTATGACGGAAAGTGCCTCTCAACAAAGTTGATTCCTTTATGGCGTACTCGGTTTACATAGAATAGCTACATAACAACATATTTATAAATACATTTATTTCTATAAAAAATAACAATTTACATAATATAAATAAATATGATTTTTACCATAAAAAAGATCATTGTTCCCCTGAAGAAAACAGAATTGTTTTTGTTCCAACTATCAGTTTCTTTGACGAGGTAGGAAATTAGGTACTCTGCCCAATTAAACTTGCACAAATCATCAAGATTGCTATCCAACTTAAGAAGTTGTTTGTCAATGTATGCATGTGTTGGTGTTCCAAACATGACATTTGACAAAACTATAACAAAATTCAGTTTGAAATTCTCAGTCATCCCTTGACCATTCATTAGATCGACCACCATTCCAGTTGTAATTTATTCCCTTTTATCAGCAGGAAATTGTTCTAACCACTCTTCAGTCCTCTTCTGGTACTTGTCTCCTGATTCCAGCATGATAGAGTTTCCTCCATAGGGGATTCCCAACACATTAAAAACATCTTCCTCAGTGATTTCTATGTTTGAATATTTCAGCCTCAAAGAACATGGTTATGGTCAAAAATTTGAAAGATGTTATATACAAGCTTTGATGGCAACAACTCCAAACAGAAATCGACTAGATGCTCGAATCCAGAATCTCTAACCCATTCCTTTTGTTCTTTCTGAGAGGTAGTATACCATTTGGCTGAAAAGTCTTGGATAATTCCTGATTTTTAAATCTCCTTTTTGTTTATTGATATGCACAACATCTTCAACCTGGTTGATATATTTTAAAATAAAAAAAATGTTGAGACTATAAAAGGAAGCATAAGAATTTACTTTTATTATCCATATGATTTACCTCAGTATCCAGTTTTGCAGCTTTCTTCTTCAGGATTCTCAAATTTGCCCTTTTTCTCTTTATCTCTTTATCTTCACCTTCAATGTTGTCCTGTTTATAAAATTGCAACTTTAATAGTGATACAATATAGTGATTAAAATGTGTAATTTATTGATTACTATGGACAGTTTAGTGAATAACATGTTTATTGATTACAGAGAAAAAGGTAAGAAAATCATTATATTAAACATGTTCACTAAACTGTCCATAGTAATCAATAAATTACACATTCTAATCACTATATTGTATCACAATTAAAGTTGCAATTTTATGACCAGGACAACATTGAAGGTGAAAATAAAGAGATAAAGAGAAAAAAAGGCAAATTTGAGAATTCCGAAGAAGAAAGCTGCAAAACTGGACACTGAGGTAAATCATATGGATAATGAAAGTAAATTCTTATGCTTCTTTTTATAGTCTCTAGCATTTTTTTATTTAAAAAAATATCAACCAGGTTGAAGGTGCTGTGCATATCAATAAACAAAAAGGAGATTTAAAAATCAGGAATTCTCCAAGACTTTTTATCCAAATGGTATACTACTACTCAGAAGAACAAAAGGAATGGGATAGAGATTCTAGATTCGAGCATCTAGTCGATTTCTGTTTGGAGTTGTTGTCATCAAAGCTTGCATATAACATCTTTCAGATTTTTGACCATAATAATGTTTCTTTGAGGCTGAAAGATTCAAACATACAAATCACAAAGGAAGATGTTTTTTGTTACAACCGGCATTTTCATGTAATATTATTTGTAAATTTGGTGCAATTTTAAAATCGAATGCCAATATATTCAACTATTGTATGCTTGTTTGAATGAGAATTTCTGCGTCTTAAATTTGCGTTATGTGGTATATGATTTTTCAAAGCAAAAGTTTATTTATTTCTTTTATTTTTGATTTATAAGGAATATTTTAAACCTTGAATAAATTTCTTTTTAAAAGTTATTTTGTTCACAAATTTCAAAAGTGGTTTTATAAAATTTCTAAAAATCCAAGTTATTTTATGGTATAAATTTTATAATTTTTGAACTTGTATTTTATTTTATAAAAATAAATCTTTATAAATTTTAGTTGTCATAATTAGCAAATTACATGGTTGCCCTTGCATGCAAATCCTTTTCTATTCAATTTAAAGGGCTAAAGTGACAATTCCAACCCCACTAACTCTTATTTTACTAGCCAAATTCCTTCTTTGCCCTTGCATGCAAAATAATCCAAGTATAATTGGAAGGTTAGTCTTGTCAATTCTCATTCCCACTCACATTTTGTCAAATCAAAAACTATAAAACAAGCAAATGGCATGATCATTCACTCCACTCACACCACACTTTCTCCTCCCTCCCTCCTCCCTCTCTCACTCTCGGCCCTCCTCCCCATCACTCTCGGGTTTTAGCCGAGACCAACCCCCTCCCCATTTTCTTCATTCCTCAACCCAGCTCCCACCTTCTATACAAGTAAATACTACTTCCCATATCATGATCACATATATTTCAAGGAGTTTTGAGTAAAAAGTTTAAGTTTTAAGGTTGCATGTTAAGGTTCAAGTTGGAACTCAAAGTACAATATTGATTCTTATGGATTTAAGGTAGTTTTTGAGAGGACTACAAGGAATGGTGAAGTGCCAAGTCTTGAGAAGGAAACTCTTGATGTTGAATGGCCATTTCCCTTCCATTTCATTCGGCTATGACCTTAAGGGAGCCGAATGAATGGTCCTTGAGATCATTCTTGTTGCTTTGTTCAATCTTTGTATGTTTATGTGATAATGGCATGAATCTTGTAGTGAAAATTTGATGAAACTCTTCGCATGCTAAGTGATCATCTAGATATAGCTTATGCTAGGCTTGCATGTCAATTTCATGGTGAAATATATTTAGAAAACATGTTGCTTTGGTTGGTAAAACTCGAAGACGTGCATGCATGTGGATTTCTCTTAGAATGTTATAAGATTTTGATCATTTGGAAAGATTTTGTTAGTAAGACTAAATTTCAGTAGGAATAAGGTGTTAATATTTATTAGTGCTCCTTGATGTATGGTAATAATTCGTGTATATGTTATAAAGAATATACAACTTGATATTTTCAAAAACTTGATGATTTGTGAGTTGTGAAATGTGATTTCCTTTACTTTGCCATGATGTACCTTAGGTAAGGATGATCTCCACCAACATTATTTTGATTATAATGGAGTTAGTTCAGTAGATCACCATGTTTAAGTCTTGGTTTGGGTATTGGGTTGTTGGTGGTTGAGTTTGTCAAGTCAAAACCTTGGAGAAAGGAGAGTTATAGTCTCTGCAGAAAATCAGTTTAGTACCCTGAGGTTCAGAGTGATTTTTGACCATGTCATTGATGTGCACTTTGAGGCCCAAGCCACAAGAACTTAGTATTGGGAGTATATAAAAGTGTTAGGTGTTGTTTGGAGGTTTGCATGTCGATTGGTTAGGTGCACAAGTAGAATAACAAAATCTGTCCAGCAGGGGTCAGTATTGTTGCAACTTAGAAATAGGGATATTTGACCATGTCATTGGTAGGCCCTCATTAGGCCCTGTTGGGCCTTAGTTAGAGGGAGTGTCAGAGAAGTTTTTCCAACCATATTTCATAGGATATGAGTTAGAACCATGTGTCACAAGTTAATTCTAGTCAGGGCGTTTTCTGCCCAGAAAAACAGGGGAATCTTGGACTTTAAACTTAGGCCCAAGAAGGCCCAAGCCAGGCTCTTGAGCAAAATCAAGTTTGGGAGATGCCCTAAGGTCAGGAGATTCTTGTGTAAAAGTTTTGAAGGAAAACCTATAGTTTAAGGGTGTCTAATGCACTCAAGAAACCATAGATTTCATTCTGAAATTTGCACCAGTGAGCACTTTCACTTATCACATAGTTTTAGAACACTTAGGAGTGAGATTTAGGTTGACCACCATAGTTGTAAGATAGTATAAGGTCAGTAGAGAAAAAGGCCCAAGTGAGGGTCAATAGGTCTTGGATAGTTTAGTAAAGGCACATCGAGTTAGGAAGCCAAAATTTGAAGACTTTGTCTAGTTTAGCGACCAAGTGACTTAAGTTGTGAGTCGAGATCATCCAAGCCTAGTGTTGCATTATTGTATATATGGTGTTATTTGGTATTAATATATGATATGTGATTACGTGGTTATGTGTGTGCAATTATAATTTAAAGGTGAATATAAATTAAGTGCATATAGGCCTAAGTGTCATCCGTGTTTAAATTCGGGTTGTGATTAGGTTAAGTTGGTGAGAATATATTATAACGAGGATTATTATTATTTATGTAGGATCTCGAGACGAGAGAAAACTTGCCATAAAAGTCAAGTGAAGCTTCCAGTTGCTCCTACCAGTCAGACCAGACCAGCCTTTCTCAAGGCAAGTGATTCAACTTGTCTTTCGTATTCACTGTAAATAGTTCATATATATCGATGCTACTATCCTGAGTCATTTTGATATATTTAAATCAAGCATATCTTATGTTCATCTTTGAATCATATAGAAATGCCATGAACCCTCGAGTACATATTGCAAAGTAGTCTTATCATGATAGTATATTAAAGTAAGATGAATGCCATGATAAAATAAAGGGTTGTTATAATACTTGATTGATTTTATTGATTAACATGCTGATGATTCCTAAGTATTGATATCTCATCATGATACTTGAATCCCTATAGAAACTTACCTTGAATCCTGAAAGCCAGATATTTATCAAAGTGATTCCTCATTGATTGATACCCCTCTTTCTTATCCTAAAGCTTGACAATTCTGATAATTCGGCATCAGTTTTTGAAATAAATAAAATGTGGGTTTTCAGTCCCAAAGGGGGATAAATTTTTTCTTTGAATAGTGGATCTGGACTGAGACGCGAGTCCTTTCCACACTTATATTAGGCTTTAAAGTTGCCTAGGGATTCCCATTAATGTTTTAGAACCCAGCGAGGTTCGGGATTACTTCACGGCTGATCACCGGCTGTAATCCGTAGCGTCATAAAATGATTTTGATTAAGATATGATTTTGAAATTGTTTTGATACAAGCAAAATGATGCCATTACCCAAATTTTTATCTCTCGTTATAATTGGTTATATCTCCCCATTGTCATTCTCTAATGTATATCTCGATTTATGTTTTGTATCGTACTGTTTAGCACTTGTTGAGCATTTGGCTCACTCCTTGCTTTACCCTGATATTACAGCTAACAGCTATGGTTAGATTCAAGCAGACCGCCCATAAGACCTGTGATGCTGATGCTTATGTTCGAGCTCAGGTAGAATAAGAGATAGTAGTTTTGTGTGAGGACTCGATATTTAAAATCAGTTGTAATAGATGGTAGTGTTGGGCTGTTCCAAACCCTAAACTGTAAGATCTTGGATTTGGTTATGTTTAATTCTTTTAAAAATGTTGTAATAGTTATATTTAAATTTGCTGGTTAAGTTGGGGGTGTGACAGGTTTTGGTATCAGAGCTACGGTTTAGAGTCCCTGGACAGCCCAAATAGGTTATAGGATATATGTATAGGCTATAGATAATATGCGAGAGAGTAGGTTAAGTAAGTTTATTATTAATAATCCTCTTATTGGTTTGTCATCAAAGGGCGCATTCCTCGATACCCTCTGGGTCGGACGACACTATTGCTTTCTCCGTGTATGCTGAGTTGAGGCGCGAGTTTGACATGCTTCAGGGAAAGTACGACCGACTGATAGACCGACTGATAGACCGATTGAAGAATGTGTACCCGGACAGCCGAAACTACGAAGGGAAGCCCAATGAGCAGATGACTGCGAGACTTGAGACCTTGGTTCAGTACGTCAACACTAAGCTTGAGGAGATGCCAGCGCACCGGGACCGCACCAGCCAGTATGTCATTCAGATGGTGGCGGATGAGCTCCAGAGCATTGTGAAGACGCTTCAAGAGGAAAAGACTACCAAGCCTCGTTCAGATGGAGTGGAGCCTTAATTCTTTCCATTTACCTTTTCATGTTGTTGTACTATCAGACTCCGTAGAATTCCCAATTATTTCCGTTATTTCCTTTAAATAAGCCTGTTATTCCTAGAATCAGACTTTGTCCTAATCCTATATATTGTGACCTTTAAATTTCAATAATCATGCTCTATTGTTCCATTTGCTCCCAACTGTTATTTTACGTTTTTATATGCATCCCCATATCTGCTTAACTTGAAACTTGACCTCATAAGTAAATAAGAATGCCATGGGATACCCTCAAATTATTTTATCATTCATATCTATTTTGACATAACTCTTATTTCAGGATCATGCCTCCTAAAAAGAAGAACCCAACAACCACATCTACCACAGACCCAAATATTCTTCGAATACTGGAAGCTTTGCAACAACAAACCAATGCTATAGCTCAACAACAACTAACTCTTCAATAACGAATTGAAAACCAAGATAACCATGAACCACACCAACCACCTGAACCACCAGTACCACCTAGACAAGTTGTCACTTTCAAGGCTTTTCAGAATGTGAATCCACCTGCATTCCATGATACCACTGATCCAGTAATAGCTAACACATGGATTAAGGAAATGGAAAGGGTTTTTGAGTTGGTACAGTTAGGAGACGATCAGAAGACGCCGTATGCTACTTACTTCTTGAAGGGCGAAGTCATCTATTGGTGGGAATCAGTAAAAGCTATGGAAGCAACCCAGCAAGTTTTTTGGGAGAGATTTAAGAAGTTAATTCTGGACAAGTATTACCCTAAGTATATGCAGAATCAGATGGAGCTTAAATTTTTGGAGTTGAAGCAAGGGAACATGACGGTACTGGAGTATAAGAAGAAGATCACTGAGTTGTCAAGGTTTGTGACAAAGTATACCAGCACCGAGGAGGAAAAAGCGAAGAAGTTTCAGCAAGGATTAGAGCCTTGGATCAGAGATAGAGTAGCTATGTTTGAGCTTGAAACTTATGCGGGAGTAGTACAGAAAGCTGCTCTGATTGAGAATAATGGGATGCAGTCAAGGAAGGAAATGGATAACAGGAAGAGGAAGGTTCCATTGTATGGAGAAAAGTCTGAAGCCGGAAGTTCACAAGATCAGAATGTAAAGAGGATCGGATTCCATAAGGGCGGAAATTTTCAAAAGAAGGGAAATTTGGGCAAAAGGGAAGAATCAAAAGGGAACAACCAGGCAAGCCAAGGCCAAGTTGGAGAAAACAGGTTCCAGAGACCCGAATGCAAGCACTGTGAAAGAAGGCACCCTGGAGTGTGCAATAAACTGAGCATGACCTGCTATAGGTGTAACTAGAAGGGACATTTGGCGAATGAGTGCAAGATGCCGAAGCCAGGAGTTACGTGTTACAAGTGTGGGAAGACTGGACGTATAGCTAGGGAGTGCAAGGCAACCGGACCAGTCAAAGCTTTAATGAACGTGGCAAGTACCAGTGCGAGCGTGCCAGCTGAGGTATTGGCATTACCTCCACCACCTACATCAACCCCGCAAGCAACAGCAAGGACATTTGATCTAAAGATGAAGGATGCTGTTCAGAATTCTGAGGTGATAGCAGGTACACTTTTAATCAATAATGTCAAAGCTAAAGTATTGATTGATTCGGGAGCAACAAGATCTTTCATATCAGAAACTTTTGTTGGTAAGCTTCAATTTAATAAAATGATTATGAGCGAGGTAGTAAATGTGGTAATTGCAAACCAAGAGAAGATTCATGTGAATCAATTCTGTCCGAAGTGTGAGATTGATATTTCGGGATATAAGTTTTCAGCCGACTTGATACTCTTCAAGTTGGGGGAGTTTGATATAATTTTAGGAATGGATTGGTTAGGAGAGAATAACGCTCAGATTAATTGTAAGGCCAAGAAAGTGTATTTAAAGACGAAGAGTGGAGAGAAGGTAGTATTTAAGGGGCAGAGGCAAGAACAACTATTTCTTACAATCGTTCAAGCTAAGAAGCTACTTAGAAAAGGTTGTGAGTCATTCCTAGCTTATGTAGTGGATTCAGAAAAAGGTAGTCCCGGCATAGAAGATATACCTGTAGTTAACGAGTTTCCCGATGTGTTTCCAGACGAACTACCAGGCTTACCACCAGATCGACAAATCGAGTTCAAGATCAACCTTGCTCCAGGCACGGAACCAGTTTCAAAAGCCCCATATAGGATGGCACCAGCAGAAATGAAAGAGTTGGCGAGCCAGTTACAAGAATTGTTGGATAAAGGAGTGATACGGCCAAGTACGTCGCCATGGGGAGCACCTGTTATGTTTGTAAAGAAGAAAGATGGGAGTATGCGACTATGCATAGATTATCGGGAGTTGAATAAGGTAACGATCAAGAACCGCTACCCGCTACCAAGAATAGATGACCTTTTTGACCAACTGAAGGGAGCAAAATGTTTTTCAAAGATCGACTTGAGATCGGGATACCATCAATTAAAGATCAAAGAAGAAGATATTCCCAAGACAGCATTTAGGACCAGATATGGGCATTATAAATTCCTAGTAATGTCTTTTGGATTGACCAACGCCCCGGCCGCATTTATGGATCTGATGAATCGAGTATTTAAGAAGTATTTGGACAAGTTTGTAGTGGTATTCATTGATGACATCCTTATTTATTCTAAGTTGGAAGAAGAACATAAGCAGCATCTCTGGATAGCATTGGAAATATTTCATCAAGAGAAGTTGTATGCCAAGTTTACCAAATGTGAGTTTTGGTTAAAGGAAGTTTAATTTTTGGGGCATGTCATTGGAAGTGAAGGAGTTAAAGTGGATCTGGCAAAGATTGAGGCAATTATGAGTTGGGAGAGGCCAAAGACTCCTACGGAAGTGCGAAGTTTTCTAGGATTGGCAGGATACTATAGAAGGTTTGTCAAGGATTTTTCAAAAATCACCACGTCGTTGACCAAGTTAACCAGGAAGAATCAAAAGTTTGAATGGAGTGCAGAATGTGAAGATAGCTTTCAAGAGTTGAAGCAAAGATTGGTAACAGCTCCGGTATTAGTGCTTCCAGATGACCAAGGAAACTTTGTGATATTCAGCGATGCTTCACATAAGGGATTGGGCTGTGTGTTAATGCAACATAGTAAGGTGATTGCGTATGCGTCAAGACAGTTGAAACCGCATGAGTTGAAGTACCCGACGCATGACTTGGAACTAGCCGCCATAGTGTTCGCACTTAAGATTTGGAGACATTACCTCTAAGGAGAAAAGTGTGAAATCTACAGAGATCATAAGAGTTTAAAGTACATTTTCACTCAGAAGGAGCTCAATATGAGGCAGAGGAGATGGCTGGAATTGATCAAGGACTACGACTGCTCGATAAATTACCATCCTGGAAAGGCGAATATTGTGGCCGATTCTCTAAGTAGGAAAGAGAGACTGAATCTGATGACAACACCAAAGGAATTATCTGAAGAAATCAAGAGATTTGAACTAGAACTTTGTGATTGTGGAAAAGTTAAAGAAGTTTATCGTGTAATGACTTTTCAGCCAACACTAGTGGAAAAGATAAAGAAATGTCAGGAAGAAGTAATGGAGAAAGAAAAGAATCAGCTAACTGGAGAAGAGATTGGTACTCAAAGGGATGAGCAAGGGATACTAAGGTTTTCTTCCAGAATTTGGATTCCTCATGTACCTGAATTAAAGAATGAGATCCTACACGAAGCCCACAATTCAAAATTTTCAATCCACCCGGGAAGCACCAAGATGTATCGGGACTTAAAGCAGAACTTTTGGTGGCCAAATATGAAGCGGGACGTGGCAGAATGGGTTGCGAAGTGTTATACTTGTCAGAAGGTGAAGGCAGAACATCAACGACCAAGCGGATTAATTCAGCCCCTAAAGATTCCAGAATGGAAATGGGAAAATATTGCTATGGACTTTATAGTAGGACTACCGCGAACGAAATCCGGGCATGACGCTATATGTGTTATAGTTGATCGTCTTACGAAGTCAGCATATTTCCTTCCAATTAACGAGAAGTCATCATTGGACAAATTGGTTCTTCTGTATGTGCGCGAAATCGTACTAAGGCATGGAGTACCCGTATCAATAGTTTCAGACAGAGATCCCCGATTTAACTCGAGATTCTGGAAGCAATTTCAAGAATGTCTTGGCACGAAGTTGAATATGAGCACGGCGTACCACCCGCAGACTGACGGTCAGAGCGAAAGGACAATTCAAACAATCGAAGACATATTGCGCAGTTGTGCAATCAATTTTGCAGGAAGTTGGGATGACCACTTGCCGTTGATTGAATTCTCTTACAACAATAGCTATCATTCCAGTATTGGCATGCCACCATAGGAAGCTTTGTACGGGCGAAATGTAGATCACCAACAAGTTGGGATGAAGTAGAAGAAGGAAGGATTCTCGGCTCAGAATTGGTACAACAGTTGCATGACACAGTCAAGTTAATTCAGAAAAGGTTGCTTGCTGCTCAAGATAGACAGAGGAAGTATGTGGATCCAGCGCGTAAGGATGTTCGATTCCAAATTGGCGAAGCTGTTTTGTTGAAGGTGTCACCTAGAAAAGGGTTGTCTAGATTTGGCAAGAAACGGAAGTTAGCACCTAGATATATAGGTCCTTTTGAAATTTTGAGTTAAGTGGGGAAGGTGGCCTACGAGTTGGCCTTACCACCTCAGTATCAGCATGTGCATAATGTGTTCCATGTGTTGTTGCTTAAGAAGTATAATCCTGACGCTAGCCATGTGATAGAATATGAACCTGTAGAAATTCAGGCAGACCTGTCAGTTGTGGAGCAACCTGTCAAAATACTCGACTGGCAAGAGAAGAGTCTTAGAAATAAGACAGTAAAGTTAGTAAAAGTACTTTGGAGAAACCCTAAGGTCGAAGAATCGACTTGGGAGTTAGAGTCTGATATGCATTCCCGGTATCCTCATCTGTTCTCTTAGATTCTGGGGACAGAATCCCTTAAGGGGGAGAGGATGTTACAACCGGCATTTTCGTGTAATACTATTTGTAAATTTGGTGCAATTTTAAAACCGAATGCCAATATATTCAACTATCGTATGCTTGTGTGAATTAGAATTTCTGCGTCTTAAATTTGCGTTATGTGGTATATGATTTTTCAAAGCAAAAGTTTATTTATTTCTTTTATTTTTGATTTATAAGGAATATTATAAACCTTGAATAAATTTCTTTTTAAAAGTTATTTTGTTCACAAATTTCAAAAGTGGTTTTATAAAATTTCTAAAAATCCAAGTTATTTTATGGTATAAATTTTATAATTTTTGAACTTGTATTTTATTTTATAAAAATAAATCTTTATAAATTTTAGTTGTCATAATTAGCAAATTACATGGTTGCCCTTACATGCAAATCCTTTTATATTCAATTTAAAGGGCTAAAGAGACAATTTCAACCCCACTAACTCTTATTTTACTAGCCAAATTCCTTATTTGCCCTTGCATGCAAAATAATCCAAGTATAATTGGAAGGTTAGTCTTGTCAATTCTCATTTTCACTCACATTTTGTCAAATCAAAAACCATAAAATAAGCAAATGGCATGATCATTCACTCCACTCACACCGCACTTTCTCCTCCCTCCCTCCTCCCTCTCTCACTCTCGGCCCTCCTCCCCCTCACTCTCGGGTTTTAGCCGAGACCAACCCCCTCCCCATTTTCTTCATTCCTCAACCAAGCTCCCATCTTCTATACAAGTAAATACTACTTCCCATATCATGATCACATATATTTCAAGGAGTTTTGAGTAAAAAGTTTAAGTTTTAAGGTTGCATGTTAAGGTTCTAGTTGGAACTCAAAGTACAATCTTGATTCTTATGGATTTAAGGTTGTTTTTGAGAGGACTACAAGGAATGGTGAAGTGCCAAGTCTTGAGAAGGAAACTCTTGATGTTGAATGGCCATTTCCCTTCCATTTCATTCGACCATGACCTTAAGGGAGCCGAATGAATGGTCCTTGAGATCATTCTTATTGCTTTGTTCAATCTTTGTATATTTATGTGATAATGGCATGAATCTTGTAGTGAAAATTTGATGAAACTCTTTGCATGCTAAGTGATCATCTAGATATAGCTTATTCTAGGCTTGCATGTCAATTTCATGGTGAAATATATTTAGAAAACATGTTGCTTTGGTTGGTAAAACTCGAAGACGTGCATGCATGTGGATTTCTCTTAGAATATTATAAGATTTTGATCATTTGGAAAGATTTTATTAGTAAGATTTAATTTCAGTAGGAATAAGGTGTTAATATTGATTAGTGCTCCTTGATGTATGGTAATAATTCGTGTATATGTTATAAAGAATATACAACTTGATATTTTCAAAAACTTGATGATTTGTGAGTTGTGAAATGTGATTTCCTTTACTTTGCCATGATGTACCGTAGGTAAGGTTGATCTCCACCAATATTATTTTGAGTATAAGGGAGTTAATTCATTAGATCACCATGTTTAAGTCTTGGTTTGGGTATTGGGTTGTTGGTGGTTGAGTTTGTCAAGTCAAAACCTTGGAGAAAGGAGAGTTATAGTCTCTGCAGAAAATCAGTTTAGTACCCTGAGGTTTAGCGTGAGTTTTGACCATGTCATTGATGTGCACTTTGAGGCCCAAGCCACCAGAAGTTATTATTAGGAGTATATAAAAGGTTTTAGGTGTTGGTTGAAGGTTTGCATGTCGTTTGGTTACGTGCATAAGTAGAATAACAAAATCTGTCCAGCAGGGGACAATTTTGTTGCAACTTAGAAATAGGGAGATTTGACCATGTCATGGGTAGGCCCTCATTAGGCCCTGTTGGGCCTTAGTTAGAGGGATTGTTAGAGAAGTTTTTCCAACCATATTTCATAGGATATGAGTTGGAACCATGTGTCACAAGTTAATTCTAGTCGGGGCGTTTTCTGCCCAGAAAAACAGGGGAACCTTGGACTTTAAGCTTAGGCCCAAGAAGGCCCAAGCCAGGCCCTTGAGCCACATCAAGTTTGGGAGATGTCCTAAGGTCAGTAGAGTCTTGTGTAAAAGTTTTGAAGTAAAACCTATAGTTTAAGGGTGTCTAATGCACTCAAGAAACCATAGATGTCATTCTGAAATCTGCACCAGTGAGCACTTTCACTTATCACATAGTTTTTGAACACTTAGGAGTGAGATTTAGGTTAACTACCATAGTTTTAAGATAGTATAAGGTCAGTAGAGCAAAAGGCCCAAGTGAGGGTCAATAGGTATTGGATAGTTTAGTAAAGGCACATCGAGTTAGGAAGCCAAAATTTGAAGACTTTGTCTAGTTTAGCGACCAAGTGACTTAAGTTGTGAGTCAAGATCATCCAAGCCTAGTGTTGCATTATGGTGTATATGGTGTTATTTGGTATTAATATATGATATGTGATTACGTGGCTATGTGTGTGCAATTATAATTTAAAGGTGAATATAAATTAAGTGCATATAGGCCTAAGTGCCATCCGTGTTTAAATTCGGGTTGTGAATAGGTTAAGTTGGTGAGAATATATTATAACGAGGATTATTATTATTTATGTAGGATCTCGAGACGAGGGAAAACTTGGCATAAAAGTTGAGTGAAGCTTCCAGTTGCTCCTACCAGTCAGACCAGACCAGCCTTTCTCAAGGCAAGTGATTCAACTTGTCTTTCGTATTCACTGTAAATAGTTCATATATATCGATGCAACTATCCTGAGTCATTTTGATATATTTAAATCAAGCATATCTTATGTTCATCTTTGAATCATATAGAAATGCCATGAACCCTCGAGTACGTATTGCAAAGTAGTCTTATCATGATAGTATATTAAAGTAAGATGAATGACATGATAAAATAAAGGGTTGTTATAATACTTGATTGATTCTCTTGATTAACATGCTGATGATTCCTAAGTATTGATATCTCATCCTGATACTTGAATCCCTATATAAACTTACCTTGAATCCTGAAAGCCGGATATTTATCAAAGTGATTCCTCATTTATTGATACCCCTCTTTCTTATCCTAAAGCTTGACAATTCTGATATATCCTGAGCTAAAGATCATTTCTTCATACCTTAACACCCTTAGTATTCATGAAGCTTATCTTCTTGATGATCCAACACCTGTACCTTGACGAGAAACCATTGCTTTAAGCCCAGTTTGGCATTACCCCTTCATATTATCCATTAGCCTCACTAAATTTCCTTGTCCAAGTTTTGACATATGAAAACCTTTTAGTTACCCTAATAGAGTAAAGTTTTGTAAATCATGGCCCTGAGATTTAGTACCATATTTCCCGTGTTTCGAGTTGATCTATAATCCCTTGATAAAAATGTTTACTGTTAAAAGAGATTTTGTTATAATTCGGCATCAGTTTTTGAAATAAATAAAATGTGGGTTTTCAGTCCCAAAGGGGGATAAATGTTTTCTTTGAATAGTGGATCTGGACTGAGACGCGAGTCATTTCCATACTTATATTAGGCTTAAAAGTTGCCTAGGGATTCCCATTAATGTTTTAGGACCCAGCGAGGTTCGGGATTACTTCACGGCTGATCACCGGCTGTAATCTGTAGCGTCATAAAATGATTTCGATTAAGATATGATTTTGAAATTGTTTTGATACAAGTAAAATGATGCCATTACCCAAAGTTTTATCTCTCGTTATCATTGGTTATATCTCCCAATTTTCATTCTCTAATGTATATCTCGATTTATGTTTTGTATCATACTGTTTAGCACTTGTTGAGCATTTGGCTCACTCCTTGCTTTACCCTAATATTACAGCTAACAGCTATGGTTAGATTCAAGCAGACCGCCCGTAAGACCTGTGATGCTGATGCTTATGTTCGAGCTCAGGTAGAATAAGAGATAGTAGTTTTGTGTGAGGACTCGATATTTAAAATCAGCTGTAATAGATGGTAGTGTTGGGCTGTTCCAAACCCTAAACTGTAAGATCTTGGATTTGGTTATGTTTACTTCTTTTAAAAATGTTGTAATAGTTATATTTAAATTTGCTGGTTAAGTTGGGGGCGTGACATTTTTGATGTTTTAGGAATCCCATATGGAGGACACTCTATCATGGTGGCATCAAGAGACAAGTTCCAGAAGAGAACTGAACAGTGGTTAGAACAATTTCCTGCTGACAAAATGGAACAAATTACTACTGGAATGGTGGTCGGTCTAATGAATGGTCAAGGGCTGACTGATTTTAAACTGAATTTTGTTATAGTTTTGTCAAATGTCATATTTGGAACACCGACACATGCATACATTGACAAACAACTTCTTAAGTTGGATAACAATCTTAATGATTTGTGCAAGTTTAATTGGGCAGAGTACCTAATTTCCTACCTCGTCAAAGCAACTGATAGTTGGAACAAAAACAATATATTTTCTTCAGGGGATCAATGGTCTTTTTGATGGTAACAATTGTATATTTGTATTATATAAATTGTTATTTTTTTTAGAAATAAATGTATTTATAAATCTGTTGTTATGTAGTTATTCTATGTAGACCGAGTACGCCACAGAGGAATCAACTTTGTTGAGAGGCACTTTCCGTCTTACAAAGGTTGGCATGAGGAACTGTTAAAACAAAGACATGCACTTGAAGTGTTCAATGGAGTTTTTGGTATTGGTGTTATTTTGCCACCATTGAGGGAATATTTGGAACAACAATCACAGAAGGAAAATATAACCAAAAAGGTAAAATTTAAAACCATTAAACATTTATGCATCATTTTTTTCAATACTCGATTAAACTGATTAATTCTTTATGGTTTAAATTCCAAGGAAAAGAACTTCGATAATAATGAATATACTGGATTTGAAGCTGGTAATTATGGCTGGGAACAGAGTCCGGATGGATGTAACAAAGATGATATTGTCAAAGATCAAAATCAGGTAATTTAAAAAATTATTAATCTTAATACTATATTACATAAAAAACCACCACTAACAATTAAAAAAACACAGGGTGACAAAGATGCTGAAAAAGAAATGGAAATTACGCAGAGTGATTCAGGAAAAACACATGAGGAAAAGGTATAATCACTAAAATTTAAAAATTATAATCACTAGTTTTTGAACTTTAATCACTAATTTACTACTATAAAATCACTAATACTTGACAATTTAATCACCGGTTTTTGCTTATTAACCACTAATTACAACTTGTATTATGTCTTATATAATGTCTCCTAAAATATATGAAGTATACAGGATGAAATTGAAAAATTGCGAGAGAGAGCAAATGATTTAATTGAATCAAAGATTATGTTTGATACGGATCTGAAATGTGCATTAGAAAAAGATCCAAAAACTCAGAACTTATTGATGATTAAAGACTTGATCAATGATGTATTTATTTCGAAGAGCCAAGGCGATACTACTGCAAAGAAAAATAAGCAATCAAATCAGAAAAGGCAACAACAAATAGACGAAGCAGATGTTGAATTGGGAGATGAAGAATTTGATGAAGAATTGGTAGATGTTGATCTTGTTGAATATGTGAGAGCTACACAAGGAAATCTTTCCAACTTTGATCCAGAGGAAGACGGTGATGAAATTCCATCTTTTTCCCTTGGAATTGATGAAGATATATATGGAGAAGAGAGTACTGATTGCATTACTACTAAGCCAACAATCAAATAGAAAAGCACCAGTCTCCAAAAGTTGGGTATATTTGGCAAATCACCATATATTGACAGAATGGTAAACATTGAATCAAATTTTACAAGTTAGAGGTTGGATTTTGGAGATTTACACTACAAAAAAGAGATTTAATGTAAGTACCCCATATTTGTTGTATTCAATTATACACTGTAGTATATAATTAAAGCCGTACAATAACCAATTAAATATTAGCAGGGAGATGATGTTTAGCATGGATGATTTCTTTTGCATAAGGGAAGATATGCAAACTCTGAAAATCAACAATAATTTAGCAAGTGCAGTAATCGACACATACACAATTATTCTGAATGATAATGAAAAGTACAAGGCACAGGAATCTCCATTACGTATATTATGTACTATTGATTGTGTGGTAATCAATTTATCCATTAATATTCATAAATTATAAATTTATATATCAAATGTCCAGTTCTAATTTCAAAACATACATATTTAACAGCATCCAAGTTTGGATACAGACAAGAGCGTTACTGCAACATATCCGATATTTGCTGAGAATATGAATAAGATGCTTAAAAAATTCAAGAGGACAAGGATTGATAGTTAGGATATGGTAAAATTCAAATTTATTGTATGAGCATTTCTATTCGATTTGCTACGATATTATTGCCATATTTACAAATCTGAAACCAAATTTATTGCAAGTGTTTTTCCCATTATTGCATATAAGCATTTCTATTTGATTTGCTACAATATTAAGAATCCAACATGGGAAATAATTGACAGTATAAGAAGGAATGATGATCCAAAAATCTGCTATGGACAAAAACCAAAAACTCTGGTATAAAAATATCAACACTTAATTTTTTAAATTTATTCAGTAAATTCATGTAACTAAATTTTTTTTCTATTTATTTCAGCATTCACACTTTGTCAAGTACATGAAAGCAAAGGGACATGTCATGGCGGAAAATAGGATAAAAATCTTAAAGCCAAATTATTTGAAAATGTCATGGCAGACATTAAATAATTCAATTGATTGTGGCATATTCCTAATCAGGCACATGGAGACTTATGAAGGAGACACAAAGAATTGACAAACAGGGTTGAAAGAAGAACAGGTATACAAAAACTTCCAAAATATTCACTAAAAACACAAATAATCACAAAAATTTTAACAATTAATCACTGTAGTTTTTTAATTTCTTTAATTGCAGAGTGGGCTGAAAATTCAGCTCAACAGGCTCTGAATCAAGTATAACAGTGTTATACTATCATCGCAACTCAATTCTCCTAGCCTCAAATAAGCTAATGAACTTGGTGATTGAATCCTCTCAACAGTCTCAGGAGCAAAGAATGACCAATAATTAAGAAGACATAGAAGAGCAGTCTATAAAAACAAAAAATGTGTCTTTTGCAAAAAACTTGACAAGTACATTCGATGAAGCTGCAAAGAACAAATTTGTACAAGACTAGTTCTATTATGTTCTATCTTTGGAAATATAAATTTAAATTGTTGGAATCTCTGTGTGATATTAACGTTTAAGTAGAAGCAGTGTTAATGTTTTAGTACTTTCAGTTTCGGAAACTGAAGAATGACGATATGATTCAAATATCAAATATTATGAATGTTTCTCCAAATACATTGTTACAGTTTAAAATTTATATGTTATGTTTATTTTAGTTGTTGGATAATGTTTTGATTAAATATTAATATAAAGTCATGGTATAACATTTATCTTTATAAGATATAAATTTTGTTAAGCATCTTATATTCCTCTAAATATAATGATAAAAATGATACAAAAGTATATCATATCATAATAAAAAATTCAAATATATTCTATAACAATAAAAAATATAAGTTTGTCCCGTAAAAATTAAACAATCTATATAAGTAAAAAATTTAAATTATCTAAATAGTACTCACAAATCTCTTGCAAGAACATAAAGCATGGTTTCTAACAGAAACTTGCACAAAATATAGTGAAACACACTATAATCACTAATTATTCAACCAACAATCACTAAACAAAATAAACCCAATCACTAAAACATTACAATTAATCACTTATAAAAGTGAAAAGTAACAGTCTAGTAGAATAGATTAATATTAAAAAGTTTGCCCTTTTCCATTCTTCTAATACTAAAAATTTTATAACAATATACAACATATCATATCATAATGAAAGTCACAAACATATACAAGTACTTTTATAACAATCAAAAAATTTAAACTCGTCCCGTAAAAGGTTCAACAATCTATATATCAAAATTTTAAATTGCCTAAACAGTAGTCACAATCAATTTTATTCAGCCCTGACTTTCTTCCTTTTTATACATCTTCTTGCATCATGAGTTGTTGCGCCACATAGTGCACACTTCCGAGTCCTTTTCTTCGATTTGTTAATTGTTTTTACCCTATCACTCATCAGCCTCTGAAAGTAGTTTCCTTTGTTCTTACAAATATTAGGTGGAAGAATGTTCACTTCTCTTTCAGGTTGCTAACCGACCATTGCAGCACTATGAACCTTTTTCGTAAAACTGACAATATATCCATCATAAGCATCCAACTCTGTATTTAACTTCTTTATAGTGTTATGTACATGCTTAAGCCTATCCATTTCTACCCAGCCTTGTCAACTGCTTGGCGAAAATCAAACCAAATTGTGTTCAGTTTTAAAGATACTTGTTCCATCTCAAAATAATTACTGGTTACCACATCTAAATTCGATAAATTTCCACTATCTACAGTTTGCATCCAACGATTGAGAACAAGGATTCTTGGAAATTTGGTAACCCCAATTTGTTTCAAACCACAAAATGCATGTCTGCAAACAATACCACACATCACAAATTTCTTGCAAGAACACGCAACATGGTTCATACTAACATAAACATGCATAAAATATAATGAACACATTATAATCACTAATTATACAACTAAAAATCACTAAAACAAACATATCCAATCATTAAAAAATAAAAAATAATCACTAATAAAAGATGAAAAGAAACATAATAGTAAAAGAGATTAACCTTAAAAAGTTTATCTTTTACCCTCACATCCCTGATTTCAAAATGAGTAACACCATCAACTTCTTCATTCTTACGCTTAATTTGCATTTCCAAACAAGAAGCAAGGACTTCATCCTGAATTTTATAAAAAATAGTACGTGTATACAAAGTGGCTGCATCATCTTCTATAAACCACTTTGACAATGTCATAGGAAGACTTGACTTTGACTCATGATTCAGTCTAACTGTCTCATTCCTTTGCTTGTCCATTGTACTCTCAAAATGCAACCAAAATTCACATAATGTATCTCCTTATTTATGAAACTTCCCAAAAAATAAGTTTTCACTCTCAGATCTTGAAGTAGTTCTTAGCAACCCAAACATTGGCTCATTTCTAAAAAATGCAGGAATCCATGAAGCCTTTAGAGCATACATATCTTGCAACCACTTATTATTTTCTAAATTAAATTCCTTTATAACTCTCTCCCATCCGCTCTCAAACTCTTCAGTTTCAATAATAGATGACCAGATATAGGTTTTCATTTTCTCTATGAAGTCTGTCTCCTTACATAATCAATTACCAAGCTGTTAAAAAAACAAAAAAATATTACATTTATTAATAACAAGGAATAAAAATGATACATGGAAAAATACAAGGGAATATCAAAATTCACTAAAACATTTATTTTAATCACTAATAAATATCAAATTAATAACTAAACATTATTTTCCTAATCACTAATAAATGACACTATAATACCTTAACTAGAAATTTCTCCATAATATGCCACATGCATAAATGATGCTTACTACGAATAAGACCGTTAACATCAGAAAATACATCATGCACATACACCTTCATAGAAGGACATTGATCAGTAATAATCAAAACAGGATTCCTTCCCATTGCCTTTACAAGATGACCAAAAGCCCAACTGTATTCAACAACACTCTCATGTGAAAGAAGACATGATGCAAAAGTTACACATCTATCGTGTTTGTCAACGCTAGTGAATGGTGCAAAAATTAAATTATAACTGGAAAAAAAGAACAGAAAAGAGTTAAAAACTAAATAGAAAAAATAATATAAAAAAAACTCAGTATACAATTAGAGTAAATAGATGTCAAGTACCTGTGTGTATCAAATGTTGCATCAAATCATATTGCATCACCATACAATTCAAAATTTCTACAACCAATAGAAACATCCCAAAATAGCTTTGTGAGACGACCATCATAATCAACATCATAAGCATAATTGAAGGCTTTAGATTTATCCTGGATACGTTTGAATTTGTCAATCATCATATGCGCATCCTTATCACCAATAAATAATTTCAAATCCCTATTGAAGTTCCGAAAATCTTGCAACGAAGCACCAACGTTAGCATATCCACCATACATTTTCTTGGCAAAACTAAATGACTTACTAACACCAATATTCACCTTTGCACCATTATAACAGATATTCCTCAAACTAGTAGTCATCTCACGACTAGATTGTAAAAAATGATGACCTTTTTCACATGTCAAATGTTGATTGTGATACGCAATAAAGCAGTACACAAAATGTAATATCCGGGATATATCGTGTAATTATTTTTGATATTATTATATGTGCCCAGTATCTATTCTGTGAGTTAATTGTTAAGTGTTATCTGTACTTGAATATTCAAAAATAATATTAATTGAGTATTTTAATTTTTATATGTCCAAAATAAAATATAGATAATTGTCATATCTTTCTAATTATTTTTATGTTGGTTTATGGATTTATAAGAATCATATGAAATTTCTAAAATCTTTTTCCGGGTAATTAAAATCTATTTTATAAAAACGGGAACCAACCGACGTCACCCGTTGTTACATTTTTGAAACCCGAAACTCTTTCGAGAACTCCTTCCTAACCTAATTGTAATATTCCGAGCATATTCCATGTTTCGACTTTTTCGATCCGGCGTACGGTTTGTCCTGAGCGGGTCCCGGCGCAACATTTTCGATACAATATTCATTTCGGTAAATCAATAAAACCCGTATTTTCGATAAACGGGAGCTTTTTATTAAACTATCCCAATTATCACTTCGTAATACGCGTAACCAGGCGCTGAGACCAAGACCGCAGTACAAATTGTACTAATTTGGATAATTATCCCGAAAACCGATACCGTTTGGATCAGTTTTTACAAATAAACGTATCGTTTTATATCCGGAATGATCCAACGGGATACTAATTTTCCATAATTATAAATAGCCTTTTACTGTATTTTATTTCGTATCAAAATCATTTGCAGATAGTTAATTATATAATTTTCAGAGAAAAACCCTAATTACATAAACTGTTCTAAGAATCAAACAGCAAAACGAACGCGTTACCAATCTCTGTTTTCAAAGCTTGAGTAACCAAAACGAAGGATTTGAGGTGTTCTATCAGATTCTGAGCTTTGTTTCACTGCAGAAATCAAGGTTATTTTTCTAAAAATTTATTTATTTTCGAATTTATTTTATTAAAAATATGAATTTTTGTTCGAATGATTGTTTGTATGATTTGATGATTGCATGTTGTAGAGCTTGTTTTCTTGATGATTTTCATATGTCATACGTCTGATTTGGAGTTCAATAACATGTTCAAATTTGAGTTTAATTTTCGAATTTCAAAATTAGGGTTTATAACCCGTATGAATGTTTTCAATTGAAATTTGGGGGTTTTGATTCAGGGGTTATTAGCTGTTGATTTATAGTGGGTTGTGTTCCTTATAAAATTTGCAATCGATTGATATATAGCTCGCTAACAGAGGATGCTTGAATCGAAGGGAGTTGTGTTTTAAAGATTTGCGATGTTCGCCGGAAACCGGCGATGTTCTTGGCCAATTTCCGGCCAGAACAGGGATGATTAGAATGTTTTGAATGCATGAACAAGTTCCTGGTGTTGTGTAGTGTTGATCTGGAGGTGTTGGTGGGGTGAGGACGCCGGGATCGTCTTCTCCGGCCACCCCCGATTTTCCGGCGTCTGAAACTGCAAAATTGCAGTTTAGTCCCTGTATTTTTGAAGATGGTGAAGTTTAGTCCCTGTAGTTTGCAAAGTTTTCAAAAATAGGATTCCTGTTTATAAAATGTTTAAAAATCATATTTCCTATTTATTTTTATTATAAAAATTCATTTTTAATTTCTGAAAATTCTGAAAATTATTATTTTAATTCCGAAAATTATTTTTAATTCACAAATAAATCTGAATTAATTAGTTAATTAATTTCAGTTAATTTATATTTGATTAAATAGTCAATTAATTCGAAAATTAATTGATTAATTGATTTAATTAATTATTAATTGATTTTAATTAGTTATTTAATTAGATTTAATTATTTAAAAATGATTTAAAAATTCTTAAAAATAGTTTCGAGCTTTAAAATATTATTCTAAATTATTTCCAAGGCTCGATAATTATTCTAAAATTATTTCGGAGCCAGAATGGGCCAACCGAACCCTGTTTATTAACCCGAAATTGATCCAACGACCCGTTTTAATTCCGAAAAATGTTTTAAAAATCATTTTAAATACCAGAAAGCCTATTTATGACCCTTGACTTCTTTATAAATAATATATCATTGATTACGTGATGTATTATGTGCTATATGTGACTTATTAATTGACTATCGGTGTATATATTCGGTGTTTACTTGATTATTGCATAACTTTCAATCCGTTAATCGAATTTGGGTAAAACGAAGGGTAGATAGAAGTATTTGTTGAATAGAATCCTGTGAGTTGATGATTGATAGATGCTTATGATATGTGAGCAGAAGAGGCAATGCGTAGGAAAGGGAAACAGGTAGTTGAGGAGTAAGACGATTGTGATTGAAAGCAAGTGCAGGATAGTAAGCTAATATCAGGCAAGTGTTCTGAACTTTCTCGAGATATTGTAATTCTTGATAGTCTTGTTGACATTGCAAGTGCTTTGAAGCACGGAAACCTAAATCCTGATTTCAGTTATTGTTCTTGAGCTATGAACCATATTCTTTCTAAGCTATTGATTATTGTATACCCAAACAAGAACCATAAATCTACGATACTACTCCACAAATACATACAAACTAAATACCAGACACTGAAATGAACTATTATATTCTCAACCCATGGTATCCTATGCTTTGAAAGCCTAAATCTTTGAAACCCTGAAATATTGATTCCTTTGTTATTCAGTTCTTTCATTACCCAGCATCCAAGCTTTTAAATTGCCTTATTGATCCTTACAGGGATTGAAACCCTTTCATTGTTAAACATTTATTATTGTTAATGATTTTGATTATTGCTTATTATTGCATATTCTGTTATTATGTTAGAATTGGATTGTTTTTATAAAATTGTGGACCAGATTCGTGGTCAGACCATATAATGGTCAAGTTAGGCCAATGTGTGCCTTGGATCCAGTAGTTAGAGCAATGCTGTGTGCCTTGCTCGGGGTTAGTGCGTGACTGATCAGCAGCCTAATTTTGGTTTTTTTTAAATTAAAAGTATAATATCCAATTCTAAATTATAATCCATTGTTCACTTGATATCATAAACATATTCACCTGATGATCATTATTCTCAGTTTTGTCATTGTGACTTGCTGAGCTAGTAAGCTCATTTGTGCGATGTTGTTTATATTCTTTCCAGTTAAAAAGGAACCAGTTGGTAAAGAGGATCCCCAGTCCAGCGCGAGAGCTAGGGGTTCAGGTTGAGAAAGCTGAGCTAGTAGACTTCTTTTGGAATAATTTAAGTTTGTAAAAGTTTGTAATAATGTTTAATACTCAGTTTGAGTTTGAAATAGTTGGGATTTGAACGGTTTGTAATATATTAGTGTGTGTGGCTTGTGTGCATACTTTAACCTGTTGCGGTCTGTGGTGGTTGGTAAGTAGGGTCACTGCATATATTATTATTATCTTTATTATTGTTATAAGCAGGTTATAATTAAGGTGTATGTGTGGACCCCAAACTTCTGACCCGGGTTTGGAGGGCGCCACAGGTTTGGTATCAGAGCTACAGGTTATAAGTCACTGACACAAGCCTAGGTTAACGGGAATGGGTAGAGGGTTAGGATTAGAAGTAAGGCATAGGATGATAGAACGTTGAGAGGTTGA
Source organism: Apium graveolens (assembly GCF_009905375.1). Taxonomy (NCBI): domain Eukaryota; kingdom Viridiplantae; phylum Streptophyta; class Magnoliopsida; order Apiales; family Apiaceae; genus Apium; species Apium graveolens. The sequence goes on along the minus strand of NC_133652.1, from coordinate 141,118,645 downwards.
GTGTTTTGGTATAACCGGTATTAGTATAGTTTGCGTCGTGGTACGAGATTCTTATATTACGATATGATTTCAGATAGCAGAGATGGCCGACTCTTTTATTCCCGTATCAGCTGATCACTCAGAGCCTTCAGTTGGAGTGCCGTTTTCGCATCCACGTCCTGTTGTTCCACCAGCATTGGCTATTCTACCTCCACCTGTGTTGCAGCCCGTACCACTGCAGGCTATTCCACCTCCAGGCATGAGGCCACCTATCAGAGGACCCCCACCAGCTGATTCAGATTCCACTGGGCATTCAGTAGCGAGTGCCCCATTCCAGTCTACATTGCCCCCAGTTCCTTATAACCGGTATGAGGCTCTTCTATTGGAGCGTGATTCCTTGTTGGCTCAGATTAGAGAGTTACAGCATATCATCAGGACTACAGATGTTAATCGTGGTGTGAGGGAGCTTCGAGAGGAGATTCATGTGACACGGAGGGTTCTTGAGGCTAGGTTACATGGAGCTACACTACCTGGCAGAGGCCCTGATGCACTGATGGGCTGGGCTACTGAGGTGATGGAGGACTTTGAGAGGCTGGCAGGACCAGAGTTTCCTTGGAGCTGAGTTAGAGATTTTGAGATGAAGATGCTGAGTAGTGTTGTATGGTTATATAGTATGTACAGTAGTGTGTAGTGTGTATCAGTAGACTTTTGAGTTGTATTTATAGACTAGCGATGCTGACTAGTGAGTAGGTTGTTGTACCCTTTTTGCTTTTACTTTCGAAGCGTCTTTACGCTTGTACTACCCTAAAACTTTTGATCTATATATATCAGTACCTTTTTCCTTTCCAGCACTGTCATTTATTTTATTGCACCTGTTTTACCTTACCTTATTTATTGCACCAGTTATACCCTGTGATACCATGTACCCTATTTTCCATAACTGTTTATATTCTGTAAAGAAGCATGCAATTTACTTAGTTACAACTGTTTTCAAAAAGAGATATTCCTGTTTTACAAAACTTTTCTTTTATGCAAATATTTGATTCAAAAGCTAAATAAATTGATTGATTCTTTACAGAAAATGCCTCCCAAAAGAAATACCCGCACCAACACCCAGAATGAAGAAACCAACAACAATAACAATCAAAATGATATAAACCAGAATGTGAACCCAGGACCTATAGACCCAGCAATAGCCCAGATTCTTCAAATCTTGGCCCAACAAATAGTTCACCTGGCACAACAACAGCAGAGACAGACCAATCCCCAGGTAACTTTCAAAACTTTTCAGGCAATAAACCCACCAGAATTCAAGGGTTCCTTAGAGCCAATTGAAGCAAATGTTTGGTTAAAAGAAATAGAAAAGGCATTTGCCTTAGTGAAAGTGAAAGAGGAACATAAGGTTGAGTTTGCAAGTTACTATCTGAAGAATGAGGCCACCTATTGGTGGGAAATGGTGAAAACATTGGAAAGTACAGATGTTATTACTTGGGAAAGGTTTAAGGAATTGTTTTTAGAAAAGTATTTTCCTCAGTTTGTTCAGGATCAAATGGAGCTGAAGTTTTTAGAGTTAAAGCAAGGGAATATGTCGGTAACAAATTATGAGGGGAAGTTTGAGGAATTGTCAAGGTATGTGCCGTCGTATGTTGATACTGATAGAAAGAAAGCTAAGAGATTCCAGCAAGGCTTGAAGCCATGGATCAGAGGGAAGATAGCTATTTTTGAATTGGATACCTATGCCGGGGTTGTACAGAAGGCTATGATCGCAGAGACAGAGAGTGAGATGTTCCAGAAAGATAAGGAAAGCAAGAAAAGGAAAGTTGAGGGAAGTGAGGGTCAGTCACAAACAGGGAAGTTTCCAAATTTTAAGAAGGGCAAGTTTCAGTCAGGGAGAAATTTTAATTTCAGGAAACAAAATATAGGAGACGGAGGCCAGGGCAACCGTCCAGCTAATGTGAATCAGCCGAATCAGTTGAGATTAACTTTTCCAGATTGTCAAGTATGTGGAAAGAAGCATGGAGGAGTTTGTAACAAGTTGAATGTGGTATGTTTTAAATGCAACCAGAAAGGGCACTACTCGAGGGAGTGCCGAAATCAGCCAGCAAGAGAGCCGGCAAATAAAGATCAACCTATCCAGAATCCAGCAGTGAAAGTTCCAGTCATTGGATTTACATGCTTTAAGTGTGGGAAGCCAGGACATATGGCCAGGGATTGCAAGACACCAACCCCAGTCAGTAATGCATTAAGGATTATGGGATCTACCCCAACAGTGAATGAGACTCCAAGGGCTAGAGTTTTTGACATGTCGGTGAAGGATGCGATCCAGGATACGGATGTCGTGGCAGGTACGCTTAATGTGAATTCTTTATGTGCCAAAGTGTTAATAGATTCGGGAGCAACTCGATCGTTTATTTCACAAGATTTTGTTAGTAAGTTAAATTGTCCAGTTGGGTATTTAAATGAAATAATGACTGTGGAATTAGCAAATCAAGAACGTGTAATTGTTAACCAAGTTTGTGGGATTTGTGAGATTGAGATTTCTGGTAGTAAGTTTTGTGTAGATTTGATACCGTTTAAGTTAGGAGAATTTGACGTTATATTAGGAATGGATTGGTTATCTAAGCATGATGCTCAGATAGATTGTCGAAATAAGAAAGTAATGGTGAAAACGCCAGACGAAAGAATAGTAACGTTCAAGGGACAGAAGCAGGTAAAGAAGTTCTTAACGATGATTCAAGCCAAAAAGTTACTACGGCAAGGATGCGAGCATTTCGTAGCATACGTGATTGACAAAAGTCAGGAGCCAGCAAAACTTGAAGATATCCCAGTAGTGAATGAATTTCCAGACGTATTTCCCGACGAATTGCCAGGACTTCCTCCAGATAGAGAAATTGAATTTGCAGTCGATTTAGCACCTGGAACCGAACCGGTATCCATGGCCCCGTATAGAATGGCGCCCGTTGAGATGAAAGAATTAGCAAAGCAATTGCAAGAGCTGTTAGAGAAAGGAGTAATTAGACCCAGCGTATCCCCGTGGGGTGCACCGGTATTATTTGTCAAGAAGAAAGATGGAAGCATGAGACTGTGCATCGACTATAGGGAGCTCAACAAATTGACGATTAAGAATAAGTATCCGTTACCCGGAATTGATGATTTGTTTGACCAATTGAAGGGAGCCAAGTATTTCTCCAAAATCGATTTAAGATCGGGATATCATCAACTAAAGATTAAACCAGAAGATATACCAAAGACAGCTTTCAGAACAAGGTATGGGCATTACGAGTTTTTAGTGATATCTTTTGGATTGACCAACGCCCCAGCAGCGTTTATGGACCTGATGAACAAAATTTTCAAGGAATATTTGGACAAGTTCGTTATAGTATTTATAGACGATATTTTGATCTATTCAAAGATGGAGGAGGATCATGCGGAACATTTAAGGACAGCTTTGGAGATTTTAAGGAAAAAGAAGTTATATGCTAAATTGTCGAAGTGTGAGTTTTGGCTACAGGAAGTTCAGTTCTTAGGACACATAGTCAGTAACGAAGGGATCAAAGTGGACCCGGCAAAGATCGAAGCAATTACGAATTGGGAGAGACCGAGAACACCCACTGAGGTAAGAAGTTTCTTGGGATTGGCAGGATATTATCAACGATTCGTTCAGAATTTCTCAAGGATTGCCACACCATTAACAAAGCTTACACGAAAGAATGAAAAGTTTATATGGAATGACAAGTGCGAAGAAAGTTTTCAGGAATTGAAGCGGAGATTAATCACAACACCTGTTTTGTCACTTCCAGACGATCAAGGGAATTTCGTAATTTATAGTGATGCTTCCTACAAAGGATTAGGATGTGTTCTTATGCAGCACGACAAGGTGATTGCGTATGCGTCAAGGCAATTGAAATCACACGAACAGAAGTACCCTACTCATGATTTGGAGTTAGCAGCTATAGTTTTCGCTTTGAAGATTTGGAGACATTATTTGTATGGAGAAAAGTGTGAGATTTTCACAGATCACAAAAGTTTGAAATATATATTTACCCAAAAGGAACTTAATATGAGGCAAAGGAGATGGTTAGAATTAATCAAGGATTATGATTGCTCGATTAATTATCATCCCGGTAAGGCGAATGTGGTGGCAGACGCATTAAGTCGGAAGGAAAAGTTAAATGAGTTATCAGTACCTGAAGATATATATAAGGAATTTCAGAAATTGGAATTGGAAATTAGAGTTTGCGAACCTGAGGAAGCGAAAGTGTACAGTATGACTTTCCAGCCGGAGTTGTTGGAGAAAATAAAGAAATGTCAGAAAGATGTAATGTATCAAGATATAAATCATTTGGTAGTTGAAGAATTATGCACGCAGAAGGATGATCAAGGCATTTTGAGATTTTCATCTAGAATCTGGATTCCACCAGTGACGGAGTTAAAGAATGAAATTTTACAAGAAGCACATAGTTCAAGATATTCCATCCATTCAGGGAGTACCAAAATGTACAGAGATTTAAAGAAGAATTATTGGTGGCCAGATATGAAGAGGGAAATTGCGGAATGGGTTAGCAAATGTTATACCTGTCAGAGAGTTAAAGCAGAGCATCAAAGACCAAGCGGATTGCTACAGCCATTGGAGATTCCAGAGTGGAAGTGGGAACATATAACCATGGATTTCATAGTTGGATTACCAAGGACAAGGGCTAATCATGATGCCATTTGGGTTTTAGTGGATAGACTTACCAAGTCAGCTCATTTTCTGCCTATAAATGAAAGATTTTCGCTCGACAAGTTGGTCCATATGTACCTAAAAGAAATTGTAGTTCGTCATGGAGTTCCAGTGTCTATCGTATCTGATCGAGATCCAAGGTTTAATTCAAGATTCTGGAAGAGTTTTCAAGAATGTTTGGGAACAAGACTGAATATGAGTACAACTTATCACCCCCAACCGGATGGCCAAAGTGAAAGAACGATCCAGACAATCGAGGATATGTTACGTGTTTGTGCTATTGATTTCAAAGGAAGTTGGGACGAACATTTACCCCTGGTAGAGTTTGCTTACAACAACAGTTATCATGCCAGCATTGGAATGCCACCCTATGAAGCCCTTTATGGACGCAAATGTAGATATCCAATATATTGGGACGAAGTAGGAGAATGCAAAATACTCGGACCTGAATTGGTGCAACAGACAAAGGAAGTTGTTGAAATTATCCAGAAAAGATTAATAGCCGCACAAGATCGTCAAAGGAAATATGCAGACCAGTCAAGAAAAGATATGGAATTTGAAGAAGGAAGCTTAGTATTATTAAAAGTATCACCGTGGAAAGGACTAACGAGGTTTGGGAGGAAAGGGAAGCTAAGCCCAAGATATGTCGGACCTTTTGAGATCCTAAAGCGCGTTGGCAAATGTTAGGGCGAAAACACGCGCTAATATTCACGCAAGTATACGCGTTCGCAAGTAATATAGAATATTTTCTATTTCGTTCCCTCTGAGACTCAGACTAAATTATTGTCTAATTAAACTCACTCACCAATGTATGATTACTTCTCAATGTTAAGATAATAACACTTAAAATTGTTGATTAAATATTAACTATAATTAACTACTTAATTAACCACTTAACTAACACTTCAATTTATCAATAATAAAACACTCATGAGATCACAACTTCATTATTACTTCCTTCTATAGCCATTGTTATTACCTTTAGCATGTGACAGTGATGATATTAATCGAATAACACGAAACTGATAAAAGCCAACTTTCATTGTACTAATACCATTCTACCAAGCATCCACAATTAAGATAGAAGTCGAATAGTCATCAATTATGTTGAGTTCCTATCTGTCTACAGAAATTGACAACACAATGATTTAAGCACAAGTTATTCCTTTTTGATTACATAGGGCAAATAAAACTGTTAGAGTTACCCACTAATCATGCACAACGTACATGAACCTATGCTAGCATGGCAAGTTCTAAATCTCAAGATCCACCGTCGCTTCACAAGAGATTAACACCCTATCTTATATGTTCGCGACGCACATAAGACGAATACACACAACCAATACTAGATATCAAGCAATCATCACACACTAAAGTATTAAACAATTAACTAAAGAATTCCATAATAAATCCGTTGCAACCCCATGATCACGATTAGCCCATAATAGAACTTATCGCCATCATGGGTTCATATGAAATCATGATAAACAAACACAAGAAAATAATAACTAAACTAATTATATTAAAACAGAGTACGTCACAAGAGTAAATAAGTCAAAGCAAGAAAACTAGCATCCAACGTTATAACAAAACAAGAATCACAAGAAAATATGCTTCCTCTTCGTTGCGGTGTGCTAAATCGGTCTTCTTCCTTATCTCCTTCGCTTCTTGTGTAAAACACAATCTTCTTCTTCTTAATTCTCTATGAAAACGTCTCAAATCTACTTATATAATAGTCCCATAAAACTCAGATTACATAGAAGTTGGAAGCCAAACAGAAGTAGAAGTCTAAAATAATTCAGCAAAATTCCCGACCCTGCGCGGCCGCTCAGCATAGCTGCGCGGGCGCGCAGGTTGCTACGCGGCCGCTCAGCATAGCTGCGCGGGCGCGCAGGCCTCCACTGGAAAAAATCCAAGTTTGCTCCGTTTCTTCGCCGTAATCTGCCCGTTCCTTTCCTCTCGCAATGGTGAACACATGCCAAGGCTTATACTTGATGATTCCTCCCCCGAAATGCAACTAATACCCTGAAATGCATAAACACTAGAAAAATGCATCAAATACACAAAATACTTGATTTCAAGACACCAATTTAAGCCATTTTAAGACGTTCTAAGTGGTATAAAATGCCACTTATCACACCCCCAAACTTAAATCGATGCTTGCCCTCAAGCGTCACAGACTCAAAAACAAATAAAAATATGCATGAATACAATCTATATGAAAATGCAGCGATCCCCCTTACTACAATTAATCAACTAAATTGCCACATCTCAACGAATGCAATTAGACAACTAAAGATCAATAAACTCATGTAAACGGACATACAGCCAGAAACGTGGTGTGTGCAAATGCTTAACAGATATGCTTCGGAACTAAACCAATTACTATGACTAGACTATCCTCAAGGCAATCCTACGATTATACAAAGAATAAAATTTTCAGGCACAAAGTGATATACAACACTACAAGAACTCTGGAGCTTACTACGGAATCATGCTTTTTATTTACAACTCAAATGCTTATTTGACCGTGCAATGAGTGAGGTCCACAAAAGACTTATACAATGATATCCATGTAACGAGCGTTAGGTTAGCGGATCCCAGACTCTAAAAGCCTTAGGTCGCTAGGCACAAAGTCCCCTAAGAACTTAATAACTTGAATACCAAAGAGCCCACTCTTGATCAATTATGCCAATTTTTTTTTAATTTCTGAGCAAGTGCGTTTCGCTCCATCTTGCTCAACCCTAAACTACTCGCAACATACGCGAGACGGCTACTAGCCATTTGACGCCTAGCCACAACTAGCAACAACTTCCATATTTTTTTCTCCAAAATTTTTCTTTTTCATGTCTTTATCACTAAGAACCTATAATCGAATTCTAAGCATAATAAGTAGATTGACCTTGAAAATAACCAAATCATAACACAATCTAGCCCTTTCGCATTCTCTAAGACTTAGTGGACTTACAATTGTTTCTAGCATGCATAACAACCTACACAACTTAATATCACTTTAATGCTATCACTACACTCACATCAATATCACAATTCAGTCGATAAATCATTGCAAAAGGGATCATGGTAAATGCATGAGCTACATGACATTCATAAAAAAAACTATATGGCATAAATTATGCAACTATATGAACTAAACTATTATGAATATGCAACTAAATGACACACACACAAAATTCCTTAACTACCACCCCCAAACTAAAAATCTTCACTATCCTCAGTGAAAGTAGTAGAAAGGAACGCAGGGTATACCTACTCGGAGTCATCATCAACATCACCCTCAGTGGGTGGAGTATCAGGCGGCGGGTATGCAGAGTCCTCACCAAAAACTGGCCACTGGATATCAGCTTCAAGGCCTCGAAAAGCAGTCCCTAACGCAAGGGTGAGTTCCTGAGCAAACCTGCTCTGTGTCTCATACATGGCATCCATCCGCCGTGAAAGCCTCCTATACTGGACATCAACCATCCCAGCACCCTCCTGAGCTCTCGAAGAACCAGCCTCATCATGCCCTGGCCTAGCCATAGTAGCACCTCGTGCTGGACGCCCTCCTGGAAGACAATAACCCAGCCCATGCTCCTCAGGCTCACCACCGGTCCACTCCTGCATCCCATTCAGAGTGCCAGAATCAATCGGAGCGGCTGGCAACTACAACTGCTCATGAGCCGGCCAGTTCACTCCCACTGCTCGGCATAGCTTCGTAACCATAGATGCATAAGGGATGTTCATATGCTTTGCTCCCCTCAAAAACTTC